>NW_018744118.1:0-30878 GCF_001683475.1 Chenopodium quinoa | reverse complement strand
GGTGGGTTTCCTTCCGCGTAGTGTCGGATCATTACTAAACATTAGCTCAACTTGTCCTCTTCCTTGGACCTTGATGGTAGAGTTGTTCCCCATATAGAGTTCTTCTCCATCAACAACCTTGTGAAAGGTTTTGAACCAATGCTTCACCTTGCATACATGCCTTGAAGCCCCCGAATCAATCCACCATGATTTATCATCCTGCACCATAAAAATGTTAGGATCCGTTTCATTTAAATCCATACCGGAATTAAATTCAACTTCAAGTAATGGATTACCTTTGGTGGATGAGTCCTTGCTCTTAGAAGCTTGACCCTCCTTGGATTTTCTCCATTTTCTTCTTGAAAATGTAGCAATCCTTCTTGCGTGTCCAGTCTTACCGCACTCCCAACATGCATACTTGTTGTTGTTGTCCTTCTTTTTCTTGGACTTTCCCTTGGAAGAATTAACATTCTTCCTCTTTCCACTAGTTGAAGCACTAGATTTACCTCATGAAATTAATCCATAATTGATCTACCATCAACAAACTTGAAATCACTAAAGTTACTTACAAGGAATTTCTTGCTAGAAGCATCCTCCGCCATATATTTGCTTTCCAACGACTCTAAAAGCTCTTTTGCGGACTCAACATGTTGATACACATCGAATAAATCATCCTCCATCACATTGAGAATATGACCCCGACATATAAAGTCATCATTATCCCACTTCGATTTCTCATGCACATCCTCCATGGTTTCATTCTCATGTTCTACCGGCCTAGGAGTGCTAATCACATAGGCAACCTTCAACAATGTAAGAAGAAAATACATCTTCTTCTTCCATCGTCGAAACTCCACACCGTCAAACTTCTTGAGTTTAACAAAGTTAGTGGTAAGTTCTTTCACACTAGAGATGTTGTTTGAATTAACGCTTAGATTGTTATATAACTATGCTTATTTAGTACAAATTCTAACCCTAAGAATTTGAGAAATATGAATTTACAATGTAAAATATAATCAATTACACCAACAAACCAAGCACCAAAAAGTCTAGAAAGTAAGTTATAGAAATACAATCTAAACTACAAGTATGAAGAAAATCACTTGCCTCACTCCAAGCCAATGAAACAACCAAGAACACGAGAATACCATGGACCACGTGAGTCTTTCAATACTTGATACTCGTCTAAGGCGTGAGAACACTTTCCTAAGGCGTTAATTTTCCCCACAACGGTGCTTGGGTTGAACTAGAAATACTCTTTGAGATACAATAGACGAACTCTACACTTTAAGCATTTAAATGTGTAGAAAGATGATCAAATTCTCAATCAATTAACTTAAAATGATAGAGGATTAAAGAAGAGATTGCAAGTTTCTTCAATAATGGTGTAGAGAGGAGAGAATTTCAGAGAGGAAAGATATATTTTTTTCTGTGTAAAAACTGAAAGCTTCCTTTCATTATAAATGAAATAACCGCAAAACCGAAGACGAGGGAGGCAGCGCGGGCACGAACGAGGAGGCGCGGCGCGCCACCACTGCAGCGCGGGCGCGCCACCTTCGTACGTGGGCGCGCCTTCCTTACTTTGCCAAACTCCAAATTTTTCCAGTAAGGTACGCGGTTTTAGCGCGGTCTAGATGTGGGCGCACCCAACGGTGGCGCGGGCGCGCCACCAGAAAGAGCGGGCGCGTCTCCTAAATCAGCCAGATTTTCCAGAGAGGTGCGCGGTTTTAAGGCGCGATCTCTGCGTAGCCGCGCCTATAATGCGCGGGCGCTTCTTCATGGTCGCGAGCGCACAACCATCAACACTTTAAATATCTAACATTAGCTCTATTAAAGAAGAAAAATGCAAATTTTCTTTAATCAAGCAACTTCGTTTCCATGGACTATAGATTTTAAATCAGTTTCCCTAAGGTTATAATAACGCTCAAAACCTTTCTAGTAATATTCACACATAGTGGGAATTATCGCAAGGTCTAAAGAGGGGAAACCAAATATAGCACAAAATTCTTCCAGTAGGGGGCTAATCTCATCTTTTCCTAGCCTAATGCAGTGTGTATTGGGGTCCTAATATTCTACGGCAGCATGAATAAAATCACTATCAAGATCTAACCCCTTTGATGCCCAATAAACCCCCCCATATTGAGGAAGTCTAGTTCTTTTCTCTCCCTAGCAGTCAAAGAACGAACACCACTCACGGGGTAGTTTCACAAAAAACTTCTAGACATGATTGCAAATCTATGAAAAACTAGAAAAGTTTAAGAAAGCTCATGGCTCGAATTATGCAGAATATGGCGTATTTAGGGGCTTTTTTATAAGCAAAAACTGGAGCGAAAATTGAATTTCGTTCGGACTAGGATTTCCCAAGTCCATCGCACTGCGATAAAAATATCGTGCCGCGATATTCCTATCACGCCGTGATAGAACTTGGTGTCTGCGATAAAGAAGCACGACCTGTTTTAGCCATTGATTTTGACTCAATTTTGTACTTTGATTTTTCCGGATTTTATCCAATTCTTTTCACCTTTCCTTCCTTATCCAATTGTTTCACCTTCCCCCACAATAATAATTTTAGTTAAATCCTAATTAATTTGAGAATTTTTCCTTCTTAAGGATTCAATTTTTTTTTTTATATACTTGTTTCCCCCTCATTTTCTTTGTTCAAATTTTTTTTTTGGGGAGAAAGTTGGATACCCTCCAATGATAACAAAAATGACAGAATTTTTGGAACAAAATTTCACACAAATCCACACACGCATATGCACATAAATAATTGTAAAAAAGTGAAAAGACTAAAAGAAGTACATAAGTAAAGTCTAGTGTATATACATGAGTCTAATAAAAGAGTCGATAAAATATATATAAAACAAAGTCTTGGATAGTCAAGAAACAAATACAGACACAGCTATGGCGCCAGAGGACGCAGATCCCGAGGGATGCCCATCACATCATAAAACTCGGCAGACCGTGGAGTAAACACCGGACCAGGATCACTACCACCTGTTGTCAAGGATCGTAATCAAAGGACCAGTCCATTGAGTACCCCCGTGGGGCCCATACTACTGAAAACTCCCCCAGCAAAGGGAGTAGACCTCGGCTTCTACGACAACGAGCCAACCTCTTACGTTCCACCACCGGGCCGAGATGATGGACCAGCCACAAAAGCATCTGCGAACTCGAAATGACGAAACACAGGAGTGCCATAACCGGGTGGTCTCACCTCCGACGACGATGATGAACTACCATCGTCATCACCCACTGCTCGGCCAGATGCCTTCTGCTCTCCGGGATCTCCAACGAGGTATGTTGACGCCTCGCTCCTCCCTATCTCGAGCCCCCGGCCTCGAACAAGTGCGTGACCGAGGAATAGGCTGAAATAAAACAAAGAAATGCAAGTCAGGCACAACAAAAACAAAACAGAAAAATAAAAGCAATGACATAAAGACATACCAGTAAAACTGAAAGGAATGGTGTCCTTCCAACAAATGTATTATTCTGATAGAGAGTTCGGAATTATTACAGAGCTAATTCTTCTGTAAGTTCAAGTGATTGGAATGCCTAGGTGGAGGCCGCTTCCGATCAGTAATATTAAGGTATAATTAATATTACACCTTAATCTTAACTGAACCCTTCCGGTCGAACCCAATCGAACAACCGATCCGAGACGACGAATCAATCTGAAGGATTTAATGAGTCGTCGGAGTTTTTACGAACACAGACGTCGGATATCGAGCCTAGGGCATCGAGGCCGAGCTTCGCAAAATCACAAGCAACAAGTACGAGCATAGCCGTAGCTAGGCTAGGCTAGCTCATCGCAAGCCTAGGCGCACCATGGTGTACTAGGCACGCCATGCGCGCTAGGTGCACTAAGCTGCCCATCGCAGCACCACCTGCGTGTGTGCGTGCCTTCGCATGGCACAGCAGCACAGCAGCGTGCGTGCATGGGTGCCTAGGCACTATCGCAGCACCATCGTAGGCCACACGCACCGTGCACAACCCTATCACATGGCTAGGCCTATGCGTGTGTGCGTGTGCATGTGCCTAGGGCCATCGCAGGCCACACGCACCAAGCACAGCCATCGCAGTGCTGGGCACTTGCATGTGTGCGTGTGCGTGTGTGCCTCGCACCATCGCAGCAACAGCCTCGCACAGCAGCACCATGCCAGGCATCGCCCTATGCGTGTGCGTGTGCGAGTGCCAGTGCATGCTGGCTAGCAAGCAGCAGCAGCGAAGGGTGCCTAGGCTTGTGCGTGTATGTGCGATTAGGAGTGCGAGGGCATGTGCTTGCGTATGCGTGTGCGATGGCTGGGCACCAGCGCCAGCAGCTAGCAGCGCCCTGCACTGGCACGCAGCAGAGGCACAAGCATCGCCAGCGCCAGCACGCATAGCCTGGCTAGGGATGCGAGGCTGCTGGCGTGCTAGCTGGCTGCCAGCCCAGCATGCTTGGTGGCGGTTTGAGGGAGTGGGGACCAAGGGCTTGGAGCATGCCTTGGGGAGCAAGGCAATGGTCCCCCAAGGTTCATGGTCCTCACCTAACCCTCTCTCTCCCCTTAACACTTGTTGCATTGTGATTGCATTTAATTAATTATTTAATTTAGAATTAAATAAATTAATGATTTTGCACATGATCCCACATTGATCATGAAATGGGATTCAAGTTCCAATTCTTTATAAATACGCACTTGGTTGGGATTTTGAGAAGAACACTTGAGTGGAAAAGTAAAGGCAACTCCATTGTTGTATACCTTGAAATTCGTAAAACTGCAAGTTTATATTTGTCTGGGCCTCGACTAACCGTCGAGGCTTAGCACGCTCGGGTCGGGTTCGAGGGTACGATCCCGTCGGAGGCCTCGTGTTTTCGAGGTTCAAGTAAGAGCTCATTGTTGAGCGAAGCACGCGTCAAAGGTATAATCTTTTATCCTTTATTATGCTTTTAATTATGTTTTGCTTGTTAATTGCATTTATTATGGGGGCGGGTCTTGGCGGGTTTCATTCCGCGTAGTGTGGGTCACTACGAAACCCTACAATAACATCCTCCGTACGTCAACACGACGCCTGGTGGCTCCATCTCGCAAGCTATTAGCGAAAGGCATCCATGGAAGCTGCCATCTGAGTCACCGCCTCGCGAGAGAACTGCAAAATCAGACAAAGTTAGCAAAGCAGAAAATATACACACCGGACAAAAGAGAAGGGTAACAACATACCCATGTCTGATGACAGGGAATGGATTGCTCCACTAATCACCACTCCGCCGGGGCTGGAAGGACCATCTCCTTGATGGGTCTGTGAATCCCCTGATAGAGGATGGATATACGCGGAGGCACGAACTCCGCAGGCTCCTCAGACTCTTACAAAAACAAGATCCAATAGTTAAACACCGTTGGGGGCTATAAAAAAAATCAAACAGCTAGTTAAAATGCACAAACCTCCTCCTCACAGTAGGGCGGCGGAGCTAGTCGAAGAAGTAACGCCTCTGCGTAAGGACGGTTGGGGTAGTTGTATGTTCGCCAGTCCTCGCCTATCGCACCACTAGCCACATGGATCTGGAGATGCTCCTAACTAATTATCTGAGAAGGAGGATCAGAGGGAACCACATGAAGAGCCGAGGAGTGCTGGATGGCTACCCTCTTGCCCGGGTACCATACCACCTCGTAGGTACCCTAGAAGAAACGTCTCTTAGTAGTGTACTGAGAAGCCAGCCTAAAATCGCCTAAGCTGGCCCATGGACGATACTGGACATCGGGGCGCTACAATAAAAAGAATGAGTGTGGAACTTGTGATGAAATCCAAAAAAGCAAGGAACAAAGGATAAAATCTTCACCTCGAGAATCACAACACTAATAGCGGCAACAGAAACTAGACCAGCACGACGTCCCTCCCAGCTGGTAGCGGTCGGGAGTCCTCTAGATCGAGGCTTGCTGGTGCTAGTGAAGGGAAATACTCGTAGAGCCAGATCTGCGAGAAGATAGAAAATCCAAAAATTGACAAACATCAAGAAAGAGACTTAAATCACTAGACTAGAGGAAATGTACCTCTACGATCTTCTAGAAGCCAGAAAGAGAAATCTCTACCCTACACTAGCGCTGGCGGTAAGTCGACCGCAGCTCTAAGAGCAAATCAGCATAGCCAACGCTGGCCCAGTCATGTGTGCCAACCTGCTGAATTTCGTGTAAAGCTGAGAGGTAATGTAGTAGAACGCGACTTCCCCTGTCAGGAGAAAAGGTCCCCGACAGGAGAATAAGAACAAAAATGTGAACCCGCTGCGCTGAGGTAGTCGCATCATCTTCAAAAGCCTCCATGAACAGCGCCCTACGAGCTGTCCTCATGCTCGTGTTCAACCTCTGAGCCTCAGCAACGACTCTGTGAACAATCGGACCCAGTAGCTCTGCAGTTTCAAGAGAAACTAGAGTGTTCATCCAGTCTGCAGGAAGTCGGGTAAGCCGAAACTTGAGGCCGGTGATAATAGAGAAGTCGAGAAGGGTGATGGTCATCTCACCCCATGGAAAATTAAAAGTGTTCGTCGTGTCCCAGAAAAACTCCAGAACACCTCAAACAATGCAACGACTCTCTTGCCAGGGATGTAGAGCCGTGACAACACGAAGGAGGGGAGTCAATTCGCAGGACTGCCAAAGAACTATCATCACCCCGTTGCCTTCATTGTGGCAGCGATAGATAGACAGAATCGTATCGTTACCGAGCCATGGGAATGAACGTGCTCCTCAGTGAATCCAGCCAAATGCTCTTGGAAATGTGGTAGAATGGATGAAAAGCCATGGTGTGATCGTCCCACTTAGGGAATGACCATCCCCGTCTGGTAGAAGCGCCCTCAACCTCACCTACAAGGTCGTCCTCTCGGTGAGACGAGCGGGAGGTGAGCCAGAACCTCGACGTCGAGTCATGCTATTCATTGTTGACATAAAAATGGTAAATTAAAGGTTCTATAGTGTCTAAGTTTGCATAGCAGCATGATACTACGTTCGTCAAAACAGAGTACGAAATACAAAGGAAGAGCATGATTTTGATTCGCACAGCAATACACCAAAACAATTTCCTACAAATTTACAGACAATATTGCAACAAATTAAGCACAAAGAGCAAGCAAAATCATAAAGAACAAGTCACATTGTACTCACGAACCTAGAGTGTTCCACAATAGTAAAATGCTCGTTTCTTCACCAAATCAAGCAATTCTAGTCTCAAATTACTCACAAAGCAATGTACAAACACATATAAGCAATTTCATAGCAAAAGAATCAATGAAAATTGAGTAAAAAGCATAAACTGATTTTCGAGTTTCATATAAAACGCGACATACATGCATGAAATTCGCCAAAAATAAGAGGAATTTAAGCAAAAACTTACATAGATCGGTAATTTAGGATGAAAATGCGTCGATTTGCAACAAGTTTGAGCGAATTTGGTTGAGAAACGAGCAAGATCAAGAGCTTCGAAGATTCGAGCGAAAACGAGCAAAAAAAACGAACAACTTCGGCAAAATGAGGAAGAAGAAGAGTTTAAATTCGTGAACTAACGAATTTATCGCGACGCGATAGACCCAACGCGGCGCGATATTAGCTGTCGTCATGCGATATTTCTGCTGTTGTCCACATCAGACTTTGTGGGTTCCATAAATTGATTTTGTGGTCCACATTTATTTAGTTGAGCTTATTGGTATGACACTAAGCCTTTAAGTCTCATGATGAGCACTTGAGTTGATTAGTAGTCGGTCTGATTACGATCTTGATTGATGATTGGCTTGATGGTGATCACCTTATTGATAAGTGCATAAGCGTTGGCTCATTTACAAAGCATAAGCGCCTAAACATTGGCTCATTACACTTAAAATGCCTAAGCGCTGGCATAACATAGTGCACCTAAGTATTGGTTAAACATGCCTAAGCACTGGCGGAGCACATTACACCTAAACATTGGTTGAACATATTCAAACACCTAAGCATTGGTTGAGTCTACCTAAGCATTGGATGGGCGAATTTTAGTACACCTAAGCATTGGTTAATCCCACTTAAGCATTGGCGAGGTTTGGGGATCGCTAAGCATTGTGATCTTCGATAGCTTTCTTAGGGTGTGGAGGTTGTCAACATTAGTTGGTCCCGTCTAAGCATTGGCGAGATTTTGGAGATGGCAACATATTGCGGTCTTCGACAATGTCCCTAAGTATTGTGGAGATTGTCAAATGGCAAAACACTACTGTGGCGAAGCACTACCACAACATCAACAACAGCGGTGAAGCACTGTCGTGGCGAAGCACTGCCACAATATTGAAGATGGCGAAGCACTGTCACCTTCGGCGATATTCCCTAGGATGTGGAAGATTGTCACTACAAATGAAGATAGCGAAGCACTGCTACCTTCGACGACGTTCGTTAAGCATTGTGGAGATTGTCAAATAGATTGGATCTGAAAAGATGCATGTACTCGACGGTGCAAGATACGCGTTTCTAACTCCCTTATATGTAGAACTAACATTTTTTCTGCAGGTATCGACATTAAAAAGGATGATTTAGGATCGCAGAACATTCTGAATTATTCTCTGTCCCTATCGATATACTTTGACTTTTTTTTTCAAAACTTACGTTTCTCCAAACTCAAAGTGGGGGCTTCTGTAGACACCTGATTGTGTCTCCCAAAAAACCAAACCCATTGATGAGTACCTTTCACGTCTTTGATTATCGAGTTAGGTGAAGAGTTGAAGAGTTTCGTGAATTTCCTTAAACCTTGACCATTTCTAACCTTTCCTTTTATGTTTTAAGCCAAAATCATTTATTTCATGCCTTTAAACCCAAAATCATTCATTTCGTGTCTTTAAAAATCATTTATTTCATGTCCTCTTTATAAAATTGTCGAAACCTGAATATTTTGGTCCATAATCTGGGTCCAATAATTGTATAGTTGGATTGGGTTTGAAAAGAGCTTTCCAACGATATATTATAAGCCTAAATCCGAGTTATAACGAAGGAGTTATGGCCAAAATATTAAACCAAGCTTAAACCGAGTCTTACTTACGACCCAATTACCATGTGGAGGGTCCATTCACCTTAAACACCATTCCTAAATTCCTTAGGATTTATTATTAGATTCTAGAATCCTCTAGAAGGTTCTAATTTATCCTGTTTTTGAAAAGATAAAGGTTTAAGAATTTTCCTTCGGATAAAACACTTGTTTTTCAATGATTTTAATTCTGATAAAATTAGGATACGTACGGATATTCGACTAACCCAAGTCGATTGGGAGTCGAATTCTGTACGAATCTTATCTTCCAAAAGTATCGTTGAGCAATAGAAATATGCAGCGATAGACATATCGCACTGCGATAAGAATATCGCGTAGCGATATTCCTATCGCGTCGCGATGGAAATTCGTTTTACTCCGAGTCAAATTCTGGCTTTTTTCTGACCTTTGGACTCTATTTTTTTTCTATAAATATAGGTCGTTTTACTTGGTTTTGATTCACCAACAATCATCATCTAATTCCTCTCTCTAAGCTAAAAGCTTTTCTCTCTCTCTCTCTCTCTCTCTCTCTCTCTCTCTCTCTCTCTCTCTCTCTCTTTTTCTTAGCCTAGCCTAAACACATCCCAACACCTTCTTGATATTCTCTTCAATCACACATTAGACTTCCTTCACGAGCCTTGATACTCCAAGCCCTTCTCGAAGTTGCCTTCGACCTCGACGTGAAAGGTTAATAATTCTGAGGGTTTGGTCCCAAATCTATTTCAATTCATATTTGATTTATTTTATTTCTTTGATTTAATCTTTCTTGAAATTACTAACGTGTGTATTGTTTTGATAGAAAGAGGTATGAGGCATCAAAGTAAGTAATTCAATTACTTAATTATTCTTTTAATATAGAAATCATGTTAGGATTTTGATTTTGATTCTGAGTATCATGTGTTAGGGTGTTAACTAATATTTCTAATATCATGTTGATTCCTAGTATCATGTTTAGGCTAAAGCTTTGATCTTTATTACTAGTGACATCTTAGGATTTGTTATTAATCCGTTTAGTATCATGCATAGGATCTTGCTAATCATGTTTTGATTATGATGATGATTGTTGTGTCAATAATTATATGTTGTTTGATGATTTATTGTTATTGCTTGCTCACGCCCTCTTTCTGCAGGTTTAAAGAGAATTTGTACTTGCATCACGCCTAATAAGATAATTAATAATTTGATTTTAGGCTTAATATGATTTTAATTCTAGTGATCGCCAATAATAGATTTATTTGTGCATTAATAATCAACCAACGTAGATTAAATATGCTTAGAATTAATTTATTGTGTGTATGTTGATCGGAAAGCGCACATGAATATCATAAGAATTTAGTAGAGGCCAATTTAGGGCGAGTTCAATCTCTTTTAAGTTGAATTCGTACCATCATCCTCGAATATCCAGTCATGGTTCTGGACCACTATGGAGTTATCGATCTCCGTGATCGTAAATGGGGTGTAACCTTCACACCCGTGAACGGTTTACAAGTTTTTAAAACTTGTTGGCGATTCCTTTATCTCTATCTTCCTTCCCTTTGGACGCTGATTAGGGGATTTTGCTCCCACCAATCGGAATGCGCCACGTGGGCCAATCAGGTCCTGCCAAGTGTCCCCCAGTTGGAACTGTCAGGGCTTGCCATGTGGCACGCGCTTATTCGTCCACCTTGGACCTATTATGTCATGACACGTGGCATACTCCATGCCTAATGGAGAAACCGGCCACCCAGGCCCAACTTCCGAGGGAAGCCCAATCAGCCCTAGGTTAACCTAAACCTAGGATGGGCACGTTTCCCATGGTTATAAATACCTCCCTTAATCCTCATTAAGGGAGATTACATTAATTACACAGAAAACAGGCTGATCACGCTAACAAAGCAGATTACCTACATTAAACACTCTCACCTAGAGAGACCCAATCACTTTAATTTCCGCATTAATTACTCCTTAATAAAGTACTAACTTGACCGTTGGAGGCGGAGCTCCCACCACCAGGAGTCTCCGTTGTTTTGTAGGTACAGGCGTCCGGTTCTAGTCTCGGAATTGTAACTCTCCCGCAGGACATCAGAAAACCCTGAAACATCTGGCGCCGTCTGTGGGGAGAGTACTTCTTAGATGGCATCCAAGTCTGTACCGACTCCTGAAGAGAGGCGTCCCCTAGACGAACCTCAAGTTCAGTCGGACCACGATACTGAGGATGAATTTGAAGTTGAAGCTCACACAGCTTCAGACGGGACCCTAAGGGCCCGACGTACCCGTCATACCGAAAGGAGGGAACGGGAACATCTTCATACAGGAAGCGAGCCAGCAGGCGCACCGCCTTTTCGGCAGCAGCCGACTGATGGGTCTGCTTCCATCACAAGGAATGAACTCATGACCTTCATGAGGGACTTCAAGGGAGAGATTCAAGAATTGATCAACAAGAAGCCGCCTGCTCTGGACAAGGAGCAGTCGGCTAAGAAACCTTCCACTTCACTGAAGAGGAAGCCAGTTCATGGGCGAGAGGCGACTCCTCATCCTAAATCTAGGAAGCGGGAGCCGCCTGCCCTTGATTTCACAAAATACCGTTTTCCTACTCCAGGAAATAGGAAACCTGTTCGTCATATTCAGGCGGACGGGTCGAAGCAAACATTCACAGACGCTCGGCTACTGCTAGAGCAGAAGAAGAGTGACCGATTGTCAGAGTCGGCCTCTACTTCAAACTTCGAAGACAGTCTGCGAAATGCCTCAATGAGGCATACTCAGTCGTATCGTGAGAGTCAGTCAGGCGGCACCTCCCGTCAGTCCGGCTTTCATAGCGACCAGGCGGTACCAAACCTACCGTTTGTACCGCAACAACAGTATTTTTTACAGCCACCTCCGTTTGGTGGTCATGCAGCAAAAAACGTCCAACCTATGGACTGGCAGCTACGGTTGCTTAGACTTGGTGAACAGCCGTCGGCCTTCTCCAAGGAAATTACTGAAGCCGCTCAGCCGGCCAAAGTGAAAAATGTATTAGTAGGCGCCTATGACGGCACTACTAACCCAGAAGACCATCTTATGGCCTTCACCAACCTGATGTACCTTCAAGGGTTGGATGATCCCACTTGGTGCAAGTGTTTCCCAGCGACTCTCAAAGGAATCGCACAACAATGGTTCGGCAACCTGCCGACTGGTTGTGTAAATAGCTTCAGGACGCTTGCTTACTTATTCACCTCCAACTTCGCCATGAACATCCCTGCGAAGAAAACGACCCTTGATTTAGGAACAATTCAGCAGGGCGAGAAGGAGGGGCTTCGTTCTTACATCAGGCGGTTTAACCTGATGAGAATACAGATTCAAGGGTTACCAGATGAAGTAGCCTATACTGACTTTTTCAGAGGTCTCAAAGACGGGTCGACCTTCAAATTTGATTTGGTTCGAAAGAGGGTGGCGACTCTTCAAGAGGCCTTGATTGAAGCGGAAGCCTATATACAGGCGACTGATCTTTGCAGTACGGTAAAACAGTCAGATGGAAAAAGGTTCGACAAAAGAGAAGGACGACAGAAACAGTCGTCAAACAAGGACGAGAAGAGAAAAGAGGTCTGGGCGGCTGATTCCTCTAAACAGCCGGCCCAGAAAAAGAAAAAAGAATTCAAACCATACTCCCCAAAGTATGCGTTTAACAAGGATAACCAGTTTATCCTAAAAGAAATCAAGGGACGGATCTCAATTGAGAAGCCGGTCCCCATGAAGGGTTCTGCAAACAACCGGAACCAAGAAAAATTCTGTGCTTATCATGAAGATGTTGGTCATCACACCAATGACTGCATCAGTCTCACGCGGTATCTGGACCGCCTGGCTGAGCAAGGTGATCTTGACACTTTTGTCTAGAAATCTACGGAGAACACTTCCTCAAAAAAGCAGTCGGCCAAAAAGAATCAACAGGCCGACAGCTCTGATACAGATGATGCAGTCGTCTACACCATTGCAGGCGGCTTCTCAGGAGGCGGCCCCACTGTTAGGGGCAACAAAGACAATATCAGGCGGTTAGATATAAATTTCGTTCACCAAGAACGGCCGTCCAAATATTCATTTCCTAAGATTGTCATCACTGAAGAAGATCTAGGAGGGGTAAGAGGGTCGCATGACGACCCTATCGTTATTGAATGTAAAGTGGTCAACCAGAGAGTTGGCCGAATCCTCATAGATACCGGAAGCTCCTCAGATCTCATCAGTAGCAAATGTCTGTCGAAACTAAAATATCAGACTGATTGCATACATCCGGCATCCCACCCTTTAGTAGGGTTTGGAGGAGGAGTCGTCCACCCACTGGGACGAGTGGATTTACCCATCCGCCTGGGCGAAAAAGGGGAAGGACGACACATGGTAGTCCGGTTCCTGGTAGTAAAAGAACTCTCGGCCTACAACATGATTCTGGGACGACCAACCCTGAATAATTCCAAGGCTGTTATAATCCCATCTCTAATGTTGCTCAAGTTTGAGAAGGATAATGGAACAGTCGGCTCCCTAAGGGGAGATCAGAGGATGACCCGAGAGTGCTATCTCTCGGATGTCAAGCCCACTGTTATGGCCACTGGGTCAAGTGGTGAAAAAACAGGCCTTGACAATGTCAAGGAGAGTGCGCCTGTTCAAGAAGCAGGCGGCAAGAAGAGAAAGGCATCCCAGACAGGGGCCGCAAGAAAAGACAGAAAATAGCAATCATTGGCAGAGGAGCGGTCGGATGAGTTCCGCCCTCAGCCGGCTGGTGAGCATACGGACCTGATCTTAGACGAC
The DNA here is from genome assembly GCF_001683475.1 of Chenopodium quinoa. Classification (NCBI taxonomy): domain Eukaryota; kingdom Viridiplantae; phylum Streptophyta; class Magnoliopsida; order Caryophyllales; family Amaranthaceae; genus Chenopodium; species Chenopodium quinoa. The sequence goes on along the minus strand of NW_018744118.1, from coordinate 17,141 downwards.
TCACGTCCTGATCGAACAGTCAAAGTTGGGACGACTGCTCTGAGAGACCTTGGTGATGACTTTCACAAACTATTGAAAGAATACAAGGACATCTTTGCATTCGAAGTCCATGAAATGCCAGGCATTAGTCCTGATCTGGCGGTACATAAACTGGCTGTGGATCCAAAAAAAAAGCCGGTACGGCAGAAGAAGCGGAACCATGGCGAAGAAAGAAGTCAGGCGGCAGCCGCCGAAGTTAAAAAATTACTTGATGCAGGGTTCATTCGGCAATGTTACTTCCCAGACTGGGTTGCAAATGTCGTGCTTGTTAAAAAGCCGAATGGCACCTGGCGAATGTGTGTAGACTACACAGACTTAAACAAAGCGTTCCCCAAAGACAGTTACCCTCTGCCTAAAATTGATAACCTGGTCGACTCAACAGCCGGCCATGCTTTGATGAGCTTTATGGACGCCTACTCTGGTTTCCATCAAATTCCTTTATGGAAGAAAGATCAGGAGAAGACGGCCTTCGTCACTGATCAGGGGTTATACTGTTACACGGTCATGCCGTTTGGTCTTAAGAATGCCCCGGCTACCTTCCAGCGAATGATAAACACTGTGTTCTTTGATCAGATTGGGAGAAACGTCGAGGCATACATTGATGATATGATTGTCAAGACTAAACTACAGAAAGATCATCTGTCGGACCTCCGAGAAACTTTCGCCACACTCAGGCGGCACCATGTCATGCTCAATCCCAAGAAATGTGTCTTTGGAGTTGAGTCTGGGAAATTTCTCGGATTCCTTATCAATCAGAGAGGAATAGAGGCGAACCCTAAGAAGGTGCAGGCGGCCATCGACATGCAGTCGCCTCGTACCATCCGAGAGGTTCAGAAGTTAACAGGTTGTCTGGCGGCCTTGGGAAGATTTCTAAGCCGATCAGGCGATAAATGCCTATACTTTTTCCAGGCAATTAAGAAAAAGGCAAGGTTTGAATGGGGGCCGGATGCTGAGGCCGCCTTCTAGAAATTGAAAGTTCACTTGCATTCCTTGCCGAGGCTGGTCAGCCCTTTGCCCAAAGAAATACTCTAAATGTACCTGGCCGTCTCTGATCATGCGTTAAGCGCTGTTCTCCTTGCTGAAAGAGACGGCTGTCAGCTCCCGGTCTACTTTGTTAGTCATGTACTGAAAAATGCCGAGTTGAGGTATCCCGTAGTGGAGAAATTTGGTCTTGCACTCTTCATGGCTGTTAAAAAGTTGAAGCCCTACTTTTTGGCACATGCAGTCGTCGTGTATACAGACCAACCTATCAAGCGGCCACTGACCATCATGGAGTCGTCCGGCCGAATGATCAAATGGGCCATAGAAATACAGAGTCTCGAAGTTACTTTCGAGCCTAAAAAAGCAGTGAAGGGGCAAGCCTTTGCTGACTTTATTGTTGAGATGACTCGTCCTCCTGACTCTCGAGTTCCAGACCAAGTCTGGAAGGTATATGTGGACGGAAGCTCTACTTCGAATGGTTGTGGAGCAGGCATCATATGTCAGTCGCAAGAGGGCGACAGGTACGAGTATGCGTTACGCTTCAGTTTTCAGGCCTCAAATAATGAGGCAAAGTATGAAGCTTTACTTGCCGGAATCCGCATGTGCAAGGCGGCAGGGGCAAGAAAAATAGACGCCTGTTCCGATTCACAATTGATAGTGAGTCAGTACAATGGCGAATACGAAGCAACCCATCCGGCCATGATCAAGTATTTACAGGCGGTCCGACAAGCAGTCGGCTCCCTTGAGGATTTCCATCTGATCCAAGTGCCGAGATCAGAAAACAACCAGGCGGATGCACTGTCAAAATTAGCATCGTCCGCCTCCTCTGATACTCCTCGAACTGTTTTTTGGGAAGTAATGGAGAGGAGAAGCATTGAGGAAGAACCTATTGCAATCCTAGACAGAAGCTCAACCTGGATGGATCCAATCAGGGCATATCTGACAAACGGTATCCTGCCGGATGATCATCAACAGGCGGCAGCACTGAAAAAACGAGCAACCAGTTTTGAAATAATAAAGGGAGAACTTCACAAAAGGGGGTACCTTCAACCCTTCTTAAAGTGTGTTACTCCAGAAAAGGGACGAGAGATACTAGACGATCTTCACTCTGGTTACTGTGCTTCTCATATAGGCGGTAGGACGCTTGCTCAACGGGCAAGGCGGCAGGGCTACTTTTGGCCAGAAACAGATGCAATGGAAATGGTGAAAAAATGTGACAAGTGCCAAAGGTTTGGCAAGCTAATTCACCGTCCGGCTACTGACCTCACTACTATTCATAGCCCACTACCGTTTGCTAAGTGGGGCATGGATATTCTGGGTCCATATACGCCTGCTACAGGCGGAAGGAGGTACATACTTGTTGCCGTCGACTACTTCACTAAATGGGTAGAGGCGGAGGCTGTAAAGGGAATCAAGACGAAAGATGTAATTTCATTCATTTGGAAAAATGTCATCACTCGGTTCGGGGTTCCCATGTCTATGGCTTTTGATAATGGTCCCCAACTTGAGACACCTGTTCTCAAAAGCTGGTTGGGTGACCAAGGAATTGCACACTACTTTGCATCTGTCGGCCGTCCACAAGCAAACGGCCAGGTAGAAGCCTTGAATAAAATCATCTCAGACGGCTCAAGAAAAAGATTGAACGAGCAGGCGGCCTATGGGCGGATGAATTACCACATATTCTCTGAGCCATTAGGACGACTAAAAAAGGGGCAACTGGAGAAACTCCATTCCTCCTAACTTATGGTGCGGAAGCTGTTCTTCCAATAGAACACAACGAGCCGACTCTTCGAGTGATGCTATATGACGAAGAGTCAAACTGGGAAGCCATGCGCCTGGCATTAGACTCACTTCCTGAAAGGAGGGGCAATGCTGTCTTGCGCCATGAAATTTACCGCCTGAGAATGACTAGATCATACAACAAAAAAGTGCACAGGCGTCCACTCAAAGTGGGGGACTTTGTACTTAGAAAAATGGAAGCAGTAGGTAGGGCTAATGAGTCTGGCAAACTAACTCCCAACTGGGAAGGACCCTACCGAATCTGTGAAGAGGTCAGGGACGGTACCTACCGGCTGGAAACACCAGACAGACAACCGTTGCCTCGAACTTGGAATGTAGATAATCTTAAGAAATATTTCTTTTGAATAATGTAAATAGTCAAGAGCTACTTAATAAAAGTTTTCATACTTACTATTCAATTTGGTACTAAGAGGGGCACGCCTACTGACAAACAGTCGGCTACTCTCCAAGTTTAATTTTTATTCTTACTTAAGAGGGGCATGCCGTCTGTACCTTTACAGTCGGCTACTCTCCATTGAGTATTTTACTCTCTTCAGAGGGGCATGCCGTCTGTACCTTTACAGTCGGCTACTCTCCATTGAGTATTTTACTCTCTTCAGAGGCATGCTGTCTGGACATATAGTCGGCTACTCTCCATAGAAGAGGGCCGACTGGTTCCAAACACACAGCCACCCCCTTATACTTAGCTAAAAAAGATTAGGGCCTGGCCGACCCTGTGCCTAAACAGGCGGCTACCCTCCTCTTACTTAGCACCTACGTTCACCAAGAACTAACCAAGGCCACAGGCCGAATGATCAGACCAGGAGCCAAGCCAACTGATCCAATCTTCAAAACTAATACGACCTGTCCCAACATCATAGCAGGCGTCCGGCGGCATCCCTCCGGATGAAATTCGTCGCAGAGAGCAGCTCCCTTTTGGGTGGAACATTGCTCTATAAACAAATTACACGGCACCTATACGACTGTCCCCAAGGGCAACCACGTAGCCGTTTTTGAGACAAGGATAACTCTATCACTAACCAAACCAGTGGTAGCAGTTGACATCTGAGTCAGATGACCGCCTGTATTACTTGGGATAAATGCAGGGGGTACCTCTTGAGTTAATAGCCAATAAACATTGGCGAATCAAGGGGTCTAGCCGGCCTCCGCCGCCTGGTACCTCTACTTCTCAAGCAAGAGTGACGGCGACTGAGTAACACCAACGTTAACTCATAGTCACTCCCTCAAACTTGGTATGGAACCTAAAAGGTTTGAGTAGACCGCCTGTTTTTTGGCAAACAGGGGCACTCAAACCCCTATTCCTACTAGGTAACCACTCGGGTTAATAGCCTCCGCCGCCTGGTACCTCTACTACTCAGTTCCTTAGCAACTAGGTAACAATCACGTTTACTTGGTCAGACCACTTTCCTACTTGGTTAAATTTACAAATGACAGGACCGCCTGCCTAAAGGGGATCCAGTCTTTAAAATAGTTCGAATACCGATTGGATAAATGGCCGACTGATCGTCTAGCCTGGAAACAGACAACCAGTCGTCCAGGGGCATAGGCTGCGTGACTAACTATCCGTACCTGTCTGCAACTATCGGCCATGTAAAACAGTCGGTATAGTGAACAATTGGATATCAGAATATTCAATACTTAGAAAAATTTGAAGCAAAACAAATAAATTCATTAAAAAGAAACCGGTCATTAAAGACCGGCAAAATATTCAGAGCTCCGGCCCCCTGGCCGGGTAAATACAAAACAAACGGCACGCAGGCCGTGGAAAGAATACATAAAGCTTAAGAAGGGGGCAGATCTTCAATATTAGCAGCTGCCGCCTGGTCAGCACTCTTCTTGCTGGACTCGGCTTCAGCTGCATTCTTCTTTGATGCATTACCCCCAAGCGGCACAAGCGCCACTACCGGCTCCTCCTCCTCCAACGCTTCCTCCAACGCCTCTTCCTCAGCAGACGCCAGGATCTCTTGATTATATGTATCAGAACACTGGCGGTACGTTTTCTCCCATGAGGCAAAGTCGGCATTGGGGAAGAGGCGGCCCCAAGTCATGCGCTGGATTTGAGCAGAGTCTTCCATCATCTCCCGGACCAACTCTTTCTTTTCTTGCTCGGCCTTTTCCGAGAGCTCCTGAGTAAGACTCTTCTCCCGGGTCACCAGGCATTCCTTTACATTGGCCAAGGATTTCTCCAAGGCTTCGTATGAGTACATCTTTAGGCGAAGAGGTTTCAGCTCGGCCTTGAGATTGGTGATGGTCGCCTCCAGCTCGCCATTCCTCTTCTGGGCCGCCTCTAACTGAGCCCGAATAGCGGTGGTAGCCTGCGCCTGATAATAAAGAATATCAATGGTCAGAACTTCATTTTGGGCAATTTGAAACATTGCCTTATCACAGTCAGAGGCGGCCATAGCTTTTGCAGCCTTTACCTCTTTGTTCTTCCGGTCAAGCGGCTTGCGAAGGCCGTTCACTCGGAGCAGGGCCTAAGTAAAAAGGGGAACAGGCGTCAGTTTCCAAACAAAAAAGAAAACAGGCGTCCTGGAATTCAAATACTCAAAAATATGCTAAGTGTACCTCAGCAAGGACCCCTACAATCCCGTCTAGGTCAAGGGTGCCGACACCCCTGACCGCCTCCTTTTCAGCTGGAGGAACGGCCTTGATCATAGACTTGGCCACCTCGACCAAGTCAGGCTCCTGAGGGCCGGCTGCATCAAGCATAAACAAACGGATTAGACCTAGTAAAAAAGGGAACAAGTCTAAAATTTACTAAGGACAACTTCATACTTCTAGGCGGCCCAGCTGGAGTTTTAGAAGAAGTGGCCGGCTGTTTCTCAGCCGCCAAATGTTTCCTGGCAGAACCAGGAGAGCTCGCAACAGTCGTCCTCCGGGCCTTGGGGTCCGGCTGTTGGGAAGAAGAAGTTCTTGGAGCGCCCGTCTAAAAAAAGAAGAAGAAAAAAGTCAGTATATGCATAAACACAACTCCAAAAAGAGGATGAAAGGTTCGAAGCCTACCAAGGGTGCCCCCTTCTTGGGGGAGTCGGTTGAAGCTTGTTGCATGATGGAGGCCCGCAACATGGTCGCCGCAGTCTTGGAGGCGGTAATTTTGCTCATGGTGTCCGCTGCAAAAACAATTAGCAAAGTTAATACAAGTCATAACAAGAAATGCATGAAACAACAGAGTATTCGACAGGCCGGCTACCTCTTGAGGACCGACTGCTGAGGCCACAGGCGGCCAAAAAGTACTCGTCGTAGAGCCATTTGAAGCTCGGGACGCAGTGCAGGGGTACTTGCTCTCGTACCCCTGAAGTAGAGTCGACCCTTGACTCTACTTTAAAGAGTCCTTTATCTAGGATCTCTTTCTTAGCCTTGGGGGGAACAGGCGGCATGCTGCGGCCGCCTGCAAGAAGGGGCGGATTCCTGTTCCACCTGTTGAAGCGCTTGTTCAGCTCTGTGTCTGAACTCTCAATGATGAGGAAGGTGCTCCGCCAGTCCTTCCATTTGTTTGCTTTACCTCTCGTCATGAGGTAGCCCCTGTGGCTCGTCAATTGATACCAGTAGGTACCGCCTGCCTTAGGGGTCCAGCTGAGATAGTTCATGTGGGCGAAAGCCTCGAAGCTCGGCTCCATCCCGTGCAGTTCGCACCCGACCACATAGCCGAGTACGTTGACCCAGGAGTTCGGGGCTAACTGCCATAACCCCAACTCATACCCATCCAAGATCCGCTGAACAGCCGGATGTAATGGGAAGCGCAACCCAGCCTTGATGGCCGCCTCGTAGCAGCCAAAGCAGGCGCTATCATAACTGGTACCAGCCGGCCAGACGACTGTGTCTTCTGGATCCGGCACGAATACTAAAAAGTCGGGGCCCATGGTGTGGTTTGCAATAAAGCTCTCCACTTTCTCTTGCATGGCTGTGATCCGGCCCCGAGGTACCGTGCAGTAGTAGGGGGTATTTTGCTCTCGGTAAGAGGCGGATGGCTCCGCCCAATTGTCCCCCTTCTCAACTGCGTGAGAAAGCCTCGCCTCTTGCAGGCGACTGTTTTTCTCTTCTGTGTCCAGAGAAGCATGGCCAGAAGAGCTAGACTCGGAATCGTCCTCTGACGAGTCCGAAGAGGACGACTCCTCCCCTCTCCCGGAGGGGCCCGCCTCCTCTCCTTTAAAAGGAGCAGGAAAGAAAGAAGAATTGTCAACTGAAAAATGGGAAGGGGTCACTTTGACTCCTCCCTCAGAACTGCCGGCTTCCAAGCCGCTTTGTTTCACCTCCACATCTGGCGCCTGGTCAGATGTTTCACTAACCGGCTGATCACTAACCTAGGTCGTGTCGTGTGCTTCCGTGGTGCCATTTCAAAAAAGAAAAGAATAAAAAAAAATTAAAAAGTAAGAGAACCGACAGTTACCTGAACGAGTGACGATTGATGAAGTTCTGAAAATCCTTTGCAGTCGGCTTGTCAGAACAGGCGGTAGGCAGAAAAGGTCCAAATTGTCAGAGCAAGTTCAGGGGTCCGAATGTTCTCTCACAAAGTTCTCAAGTGTGAAAATGACTGAAGTCAACACTCCCTTATATAGGCGAAGTGAGAAGGCGAAGGGCCACTTTCAGAATTCAAAATTTGGGCGGGAAAATCTCTCGGCCTTTCGCCGACTGACACCTGTAGCAGGCCGTCGCCTGTTACAGTGCGACACCTGTCACAGGTAACACGTGACCAGTCACGTGCCACCTGTGAGGGGCAAATGATTAGGGGATTTTGCTCCCACCAATCGGAATGCGCCACGTGGGTCAATCAGGTCCTGCCAAGTGTCCCCCAGTTGGACTGTCAGGGCTTGCCACGTGGCACGCGCTTATTCGTCCACCTTGGACCTATTATGTCATGACACGTGGCATACTCCATGCCTAATGGAGAAACCGGTCACTCAGGCCCAACTTCCGAGGGAAGCCCAATCAGCCCTAGGTTAACCTAAACCTAGGATGGGCACGTTTCCCAAGGTTATAAATACCTCCCTTAATCCTCATTAAGGGAGATTACATTAATTACACAGAAAACAGGCTGATCACGCTAACAAAGCAGATTACCTACATTAAACGCTCTCACCTAGAGAGACCCAATCACTTTAATTTCCGCATTAATTACTCCTTAATCAAGTACTAACTTGACCGTTGGAGGCGGAGGTCCCACCACCAGGAGTCTCCGTTGTTTTGCAGGTACAGGTGTCCGGTTCCAGTCTCGAAATTGTAACTCTCCCGCAGGACATCAGAAAACCCTGAAACAGACGCCACCATGCTTAAATGCATGATCACAGTGGGGATCAAAGTTGATGTTTAAAATATTCCCTGCACATCTTGATGCATATTACTCTTCTCACACATTGCTCAAATATATATAAACACTCACATAGTTATTTTCCCACCAAATCTCACCGTAATAATAATCATGGACAGTACAATACCACTTATTATTCTAAAAATTACACTGAATTTAATCCCACAATTGTTTAACCATCAAACAATATTACTATAATTAGGAAACGAGAAAATATTGTTTCTTGTCAATTTGCTCAATAATTAAACCTTTGTATTTTTGTAATAGTTTAATTTATCATAGAGTATGATTTTAGTATTGATTCACAATAACACTAAATAATCAACAAATCAAGTACTAACATATGGCATAACTAGGTGTATACGCAACATAATAAACTACTAATGCAAAAGTTAGCTAAACCAAACTACAATAGTACAAGTTTCTAATTAAAAAATTCATTTAAAATCCGGTATATGAAGCATTAATCCCCCAAAATCCCATTTTAATCCATAAAATAAAAATTACACTAAAATCTATTTTATCATCCTGCAATACTTAATCATAATTTCCACTTCCCAAAATCAAGAAACAACAAGTCAAACTAATTGATCAAGTAAATATTACAATAATCAAAATTATTTCAAGAAATGTGAAGAAAGGGGCATTCGAAAATTAAATTCTAGAACATAATACATGGAAACAACTATTTCTATAACTAAGGTCAACAAATTAATTAATATAGATAAAAACATACTTTGTAAAAATTAAAACAAAGAACCTCAAAAAAATATTAAATGAAAGAATAAAAGAGGAAGAAAAGGGAAAAAAACCCTCATTAGTAGTGAAAATGATAACATGGCATTGACGAAATTCAATGTAGCAAGGCGTCGTCTCAGAGTCTGTGATGCTTACTCTAGCTCTTTCTTAGTTAATGGTGCTCTCCATTTTTCAGTATAATTGGAAATGGGGAAAATGGGGGAAATAAGGAGAGAGATGGGCAAGAGTATTTTTTCTTTTTATTTTTGATTTGTCTTGCAATGGGAACACGTGGACGGCTGGAGGCCTTGTTTATAAGGGTTTTTGAAATTTTTAGGAAAAAAATGAGAGGGAAGTGAAATATCTTGGTCGTGTTATCTAAATTAAAATCCTACCGTTGCATCAGCTATCCTAACTGTCACAATGGTTCAAAAAAATCGTCGCATAAGCCTATCTATTAATATGAAAACGAAGGAGCCGTTGCATTAGTTTATACTATTGCGAAGGTTAATAAGTATTGTGTCGCATTAGCCTTTTCTAAACTGTTGTATTTGGTAAAAAATGTAGTAGTATATAATGGGCATCTACACAATATTTCATAACAATCCCCCTTGGATGTCCATTATCGAATATCATGTCTCGTTAAAACCTTATTAGGAAAAACCTTGTAGGATAAAAACCTAATGAAGGAAAAAGAGAACATCATTCTTCGTAATATGCTTTGGATGTTACCTCATTAAAAACCTTACCAGGAAAATCCCAATGTGGGACAAAACCATGGTCAAGGGAAAAATAGTTCAGTGCGTAATTTCTCCCCCTGATGACTACATAACTTGAGCTCTTCTATTACAATGGATCCAACGCCGGTGGATAACTTTTCATTTGTAGCAAAATAACATTCCTTGATATATAGTTGATCCTCCCAAATTTAATTTGAATCTTTCATGTACAAGTGAGGCATCTTCAATGTCACCATATTTATGATGAAAATACATGTGTATGTGCACATCTCATTCGAAATCTCCGTTTAAAGTTGCCTTAATCATTACACTTTATGCCTTCTTCGTATATTCCCTTACAATGCATAAGTTTGATATTTTAAATTACCTCTAGCAGTCAAAGCCTTAAGTGTAGTGAATCCCACAACATTGAACTTCTCAGCCTAGTTACTCATAGCATTACAATCATCGGCAGTATAGTCATTCCATGTTGAGATTGTAATGGATTGGTCTTGGCTATTTTACAAAGGAAGTGCAAAGCCAAATATTATTGAATTATCCTTGTATAAGAAATTAAGTAAATCGAATTGTATCAATTGATTTAGAAAATTCACTATAGACACCAGATTGTGTACCCCAAAAACCAAAACTAGTGATGAATACCTTTCACGTCTTTGATTAACGAGTTCGGTAAAGAGTTGAAGAGTCTCGTGAAATTTCCTTAAACCATGAACATATTTATAACCTTACCTAAATTTTTTAATCCAAAATCATTCATCTCGTGTCTGTAAACCCAAAATCATTCATTTCGTGTCTTTAAAATAATTCATTTTGTGTCCAAACCATAAAACCGTCCAAACAAGTTTATTTTGGTCCATTATCTTAGTCCAATTATTTTTTGAGTTGGATGGGATTTGAAATGAGCTTTCTGTTGGGTTTCGTAGCATCCAATGCTACACGGAAGAGAAACCCGCCCAAGACCCGCTGACAAGCATTAAATCGGTCGCTACAATCTAACTCTTAATCAAACAATACTTATACGAACACCCTATAACCAGTATAATGGCAAATAAAGGTTCAGTCCACCAAGAACGGGAGTAACTGCTAATCAATCCTAAAACCTAAGCTAGTTCGAAATCAATGGAAGATGGTGTTCTAAAATACTACTAATAAGATGAAATAATCAATAAACTAAGACACTAGGGAGAACGGGAATCCGCCTACCATTGGTAATTAAGCAATAAGGAATCATAGAGACAAACTGGATATGCAAAGACTATAAGTCTGATCAATATCATGTGATAGGAAGACAACGGGCAATACTAAGCTTGGATTTCTCATGCACTTAACATTACTCGATACATAATCAAACCACATTCAACAATGAAATATTCAATTCACAATCTCTTGTTCAAATCAAGAATATCATGCAATCAAATTCAAGATTCTAGGTTAGCTACTCCTATTATAATGAATTAACATGCAATCGCATATAATAAATTTAATCACAATCCGTTTATCAAAACCAATCCTCAATTACATAGTTTACCTAGGCCGGGTTTCATCCCAAAACCCTAGCTAGGAGACTACTCACACATATTCATAATCAAAGCAATAATGAATTCCAAAAGCATAATAGATCTAAACATGAATTCTGATTAAGGAATAATAAAGCTTGATTAATAAACAAGAATGAATAATACCAATTGTATCGATGCGAATCAATGCAAAAGATTGGAACTTTGATATCCGATGTCAATGAATAATACAAAGAATCCCAATTAATCTTGCCTTGAATAAAATCCGGAAAACTAGAGTATCTTGAATCTGATTAACTATGAAATTGCTACAATAAAATCTAAGAAAAACTATGGAACCTTAACTACGGAAGTACTCTCAATATCTCTCTAAAAATCTCTCTAAAAATCTGTATGTTCTTAACCCTCACAATAGGGTTATATATATATGTTTTAATTTAGAAAGCAATTGCGCAAGCTGCCCTTCGTAAAGCAGCACGGCCGTGCTAGAAGCGGCACGGCCGTGCAAGCATGGCAGTAGCTGATCCGCAATATCTTCAATTTTGGCACGGCCGTGCTAATTCCTGGCACGGCCGTGCTGAATCTGGCACGGCCGTGCTGATGCATGGAAAATGGCACGGCCGTGCCAGCATGGCAGGAAGGTTGCAGGCACTTTGGTCTTCTTAAAACAGTCACAACTTCTTATCTAGAGCTCTGTTTGAGGCGTGCAATATATCGTTGGAAAGCTCTTCAAGTCTACTTTCCAATGCAATTAGACTCACTCCATTATCATTTGTATATCGAAATTTATGAGCAAAATAGTGAACAGGTGTCATATTTGTGAATTGTTCTGCCTTGCCTGCTACTTAACTTGCCTTTCAAGGCCTTGGGAATCGCAGCAAAGCCTTATCTTGGTGGACTAGGATCGATAATAGCCTGATTACGCACCAATGGTTTTGGACTCGACATAACTTGGTCATTTATATCTGTTAACACACCAAAAACAAACCGAAACCCATGAAGCACGTAATATGAAGGAAACGAGTGTAACAAGGCAATAAACGATCAAAACGGACCTAAATACATCAAAATCACCCATTTATATGCCTTAAAGCGCGCCCTAATGTGCGCTTGTCACCCGCTCACTAATTAAAGCAACTAAATATTTAATCACATAATCAACAACATAAAGAGAGAAAGAGAAAAGACATTCTTACCCTCGACGCATGCTTCGCTCGCAAATCGAGCTCTTACTTCGAAAGCTCGAGCGTCACAATCGTGACCGCCTCCAACGACTCGTACCTACGAACCGACCCGAACGGTCCAAGTCCCGAAGGTTAGTCGGGACCCGACCAATAAAAACTGGAGTTTTACGAACTTAGAGGTTTTCTCACCTAATGGGAGATGCCTCATTGAGTTCTACTCAAGTGTATTCCCATATGCCCAACACTTGGGTATTTTATAAGGGAATGCTACTTGATTTTCCATTCTCCACCAATGTGGGAGAATTTGCATTTCAATCATAAAATGACAAGCAATAGATAATCAACAAGTGTCACATGGTGAGGAGAGGTTAGGTGAGGACCACCAATGGAGGGGGACCATTGCCTTGCTCCCCAAGCTAAGCACCAACCACCTTTGGTCCCCTCCTTAACCAAGCATGACCACGCCCCATTGGCTGGCTGGCACCCCACCTTGGCTGCCAAGGCTGCAAGTTGGCGCCTAGCACCAAGGCTGGACTGCCTGGCCAGCCAGCACACAGCCAGCCAGCGCATGCGATGATGCTGCTAGGTGCGTGCTGATGTGCTGCCTGGCGCTGCGAGGTGTGTGAGGCTGTGATGCGAGTGCTATGAGATGCCCAGCACGCAAGCACGCATAGCCCCACAACATTAGCACGCATTGCGCGCTGCTAGCGAGGCCCAGCACTTGCGTGCTGCTGCTGGCCTTGCGATGCTACGACATGGCTGCTATGTGCGATGCTAGCCTTGCCACACCAGCTAGCTAGCCAGCGCTACTAGCATGCGATGCTAGCATGCATTGTTGCTAGCAAGCTCGTTAGGGTGTGTGGCCTAGGCTAGCCTAGCTCTCGCATGGCTAGGCCAATGCGAGGCTATGGCTTAGCTCATACTTGTCGCTTGTTGATTCGTCTCGTCAAATTCCAAATTCGACTCGACTTAAGACGATCGGTCTCGACGCTCCGAGCTCGATATCCGATGTCTTTGTTCGTAAAACTCCGACGACTCATCGAATCTTTCGGATTGATTCGTCGTCTCGGATCGGTTGTTCGATTGGGTTCGACCCGAAGGGTTCATTCAAGATTAAGCTGTAATATTAATTGTACATTAATATTACTGATCATAAGAGGCCTCCACCTAGCATTTCGATCACTTGACCTTACTGAAGAATTAGCTTTCCGATAATTCTGAACCCTCTATCGGACACATTCCTTTCACTTTCCAACGATATATTATAAGCCCAAATTCGACGTAAAACAAATAAGTAATGGCCAAAATACTAAACCAAGCCCAAACCTGACCTAGGTCCACCTTACTACGACCCGATGATCATGTGAGGGTCCAAAATACCTTAATCCAATCCTAAACCAATAAGAATTCATTAGGAGCTTCTAGAAGTCTCTAAAAGGTTCTAATTTATCCTTTGTAAAAAGATAAAGATCAAAGAGTTTGAAATTGAATAAAACTTATCTTTTAATAATCCTAAACTAACACGCGCTGTCCCACTATTTTGATCATATCTTAAATTCTACAAAAGATATCAATTTGATTTTAATTGGGTTGGAAAGAATATTTCGAGAGCTTTCTAACGATATATATTTATCTTATTCCGATTTTCAAATCAAAAGTTATGATAAAAACAAAAATTGCAAAAACTGCTGTCCAACGCGCTTCGATAGTTCCATCGCGCCGCGACGGACTTCGTCACGCCACGATACTCCTATTGCGTCGCGATAAAAAAGGTTTTATTCCGATTCAAATTCTAATCTTTTCTAATTGATTCGACTTTTTTTCCCCAAATAAATAGAGGTCGTTTTCCCCCGTTTTTAACCACAAACAACCAACAATCATCAATAATCCTCTCTAATCATCTTAATCATCTCTTCTATCTCTTGATTCCATTTTCTAAGCCTTAGCCTAAGCACACCCTAAACACATCCTTGATATTCTCCCCAATAAAACACCATACCTCCTTTGCAAGACTTGAATACTCCTAGCCATAATCCTCGACGTTGCCTTCGACCTTGACGTGAAAGGTTGATAGTTCTTAGGGTTTTGTCCCATATCTAAATTTCAATTCATATTTGAATTATTTATTTTATTGATTTAATCTTTCGTGAAGTTTACTAACGTGTGTATTGTTTTAATAGGAAGAAGGTTGAGACATCAAAGTAAGTAATTTGATTACTTAATTATTCCTTTGGTTTTTCGAGTAGGAACCATGCTTAGGATGTTTTTATGATTTCTAGTATCATGTTTAGGATGTTAATTTTGATTCCTACTATCATGTTTAGGATAATGCTTTGATTATTTTGATTTTTATTAGTAACATGCTAGGATTTATTATTAATTCGTTTAATATCATGCCTAGGATCTTGCTATTGATGAGGTTTTGATTATGATGATGATTGTTGTATTAATTATATGTTGCTTGATTATTCATGATTTATTGTTATTGCTTGATCACACCCCTCCTTGCAGGTTTAAAGGGAACTTGTACTTGAAATCACGCCTAATAAAATAATTAATAATTTGAATTTAGGTTCAATATGATTTTAATTCAAGTGATCACCAATAATAGATTTGATTGTGCATTGATAATCAACCAACGTAGATTAAATATGCTTAGGATTAATTTGATGTACGTATGTTGATCGAAAAGCGCTCATGAATATCATAAGAATTAAGTTGAGGTCGATTTAGGGCGGGTTCAATCTCTTTTAGGTTGGATTCGTACCATCATCCCTGAACAAAGCATGGCTCCGGACCACTATGGAGTTAGCGATCTCCGTGATCGTGAATGGATTGTAACCTTCACACCCGTGAACGATTTACAAGTTCCTAAATCTTGTTGGCGACTCTTTTATCTCTAGCTTCTTTCCCTTGGAGCGCCGCCATACCTAAAAGCAAGAACCACAATGGGGCTCAAAGTTGAGTTTGAAAAATTCCCTACAGTTTTTGGCGACTCCACTGGGGAAGGATTTCTAGATTTGATTCTTAAAATTTATTTTGGCAATCGATTTAGAATGAGTGGATGAGACTTGGAAGATTCTAGATATTAATTGTGCGTAATTTTGATTAACATTATTGTGGCATAAGCATAAAAAGGTTAGCATTGGAAAGACCATACATAATGCATAAAAACATAGGATATATACACGTAGGAAAAGCCGGAAATATTTTCACAACTAGAATCGAAAAGACGACGCTACGAAAAATCAGAAAAAAAATCGAACATAGAAACTGCCGCAGCGCGTCAGAACCATCACAGGACGTTTGAAACCATCGCCCGACGATAATTCCATCGCTCAGCGATGGAGCTATCGCTGCGCGATAGTTTCTACCTTCCAGCGATGTGATCTGGCGACATTACTCCAGGGTTCTGTCTTCTTGTTTTGCCCGATTCTAGTACTGTCTCGACGATTCTACTTCCTGATTAAGTTTTTTTGACTTTTCTGAACCCATATATGTTCTATATATATGGTGTTAGCCCTTGGGAATTCACGCTCCATCCACCCTAATGAACACTCCGTGCAACAATGGGTGCATCCGAGTTAGTGAATTCACCAAACCATGGAAGCGAGTTTAACTTGCGGGGTTCCATCCATTGTGCCAAGACTGCCAACCCTTTTAAGGTAAGGCTTCTGCGCGATGCATTCAGACTCTTAACCATGGACCTTCTTGGACACCATAATCCTCGACCTTAGAGAACTAGAGCCATGGTTAGGTGGCAAACTCATTGCATCATATTGTGACTACTTAACTACTTGTGCATACCTTGTTTGTGATTACACTAATCTTTTGTGTTAACTTGTTTCTTGTAAATAAAGTCTTAATGAACCAACGCTTTGTTTTGACTTAATGTCTTGACTTGCTTCTTATACATATAACTTGTATATTCTAATTCAAAGGATTTTGCTTAATTAAGTTGGTTAATTAATATGAACCTATAAAGTCTAAATATACTCGACCTAGCAGACTATAGGCTTAAACCTTTGAAAGAATCATCGAAAACAGATTACAATGACGATCCAGGATTGGCGCGTTATTCTTTTATGCGGTGCAAGACGTCGGTATCCATCCCGACGTGATAGTCTTGTCGCGCCGCGATGGTGCCAGCGTCTCGCGATGGTTCCATCACTATGCAATAGTTTAGTTGTTTCTTTCCGAGTCTTCGCGTCGAGTCTTACTATCACGATTAACCAGTTTAATGTATAAACACGGTCTTTTCTTGGTCTTGTCTGAGTCTAACCACATGTCTAGTCACATGGTCATGAAAGGAGTCTTTAATATATCACTTACACTCACTAGTCTTTGCACACACATTGTGCATCCCTTCTTCACACCATGACCATGTCTTAGGTCCATGCATGAGTCGTCCTTTCTGTCATTGGAGTTGAGGGTCCATCCTATTCCTGGATTTTTCCATATCTTTCCACATATACACTCTTCCCCTTCTATATCACCTCCATACATTACACACCTTAAACTTTCCTTCATAAACACTTTTCACGTACTTTCTTCTCTCATGCTTCCCCATACATATCATTCCCCTCATACACTATGATCTTTCCCATCTATGTATGTTGAATTGATTTCGACTCATGTGATTGACAATGAGTGTCCATGGTTTCCCTTTCCACAGCGTTTGGTCAAGGAAAGAAGGACGCTTAATTCCAGATAACACCTTCACACAAGTACTCCTTTTTCAGAGCCCAGTTCGAAGAACGAAGAAATCAATGGCAGCAGCTAAACAAGAAGATGTCGACAAACTCCAAAAGACCATGGATGGTCTTGTTGAAATGAT
>NW_018744117.1:0-102195 GCF_001683475.1 Chenopodium quinoa | reverse complement strand
AGAATGGCTTAGAACGGTGGAGAGAGTGTTTGATTACAAGCAAACACCGGAAGAAAAAAAGGTGAAGATTGTAGCCTTGAAGTTAAGAAATATGCCTCAACTTGATGGGCTAGTGTGTGCCAAAAGGGAAAGGCAAGACAAAGAGAAAGTGAGATCGTGGACCAAGATGAAAAAGATGCTGAAACAAAAGTTTCTTCCCACATACTATGTGCAAGAAAACTTTTCCAAGTTCCAAACCTCAAACAAGGTACAAAATCAGTAGAAGAATATGCTAGGGAATTTGAAGGATTTGTCATGAAATGTGGAGTAGAGGAAGATGAACCTCAAACATTGGTGCGCTTTTTGGGAGGACTTGACCCAAAAATAGCCAATGTGGCCGAACTACACCCTTACACCACCCTTGAAGAGCTCATTATCTTAGCACATAAATTGAGCAGCAACAAAAAGCAAGAGGCAAAAGTGAATCATCACGTTTTGCATCTCAAACCTCATTTCCCCAAAAAAAGCAAAACATCAAATTTCCCACCTTTCAAACCCACATCCAATCAGCCTACTTCTAAACCACCTTCACAAAACACCCAAAATTCCAACCCAAAACCAGCCCCAAGAAGATGTTTTCGTGTCAAGGCCTTGGACATTTGGCTAGTGATTGTCCAAATAAAAGGATTGTCACTTTGATTGAGCATGAAGAGGAGGACGAATTAGAAATTGAAGTGGACAGCAACCTTGAGGAGCATGATGATTATGCGTGTCTTGGACCCGATGAAGGAGAATGCTTGGTGGTTCGACGTACACTAAGCAATATGATTGGCAAAGCAGGGAGTTTGCAACGTGAGGCAATCTTTCACACTCGTTGCACCATTGGTAGTAAGGTATGTACCTTGATTATTGATGGAGGTAGTTGTACCAATGTAGCTTCACAAGTAATGATAGACAAACTGAAAATAAAAACCGTCCCTCACCCTAAACCTTATGTGATTCAATGGCTAAATCATGGTAAAGGGATTCAAGTAACACAACAAGCCTTGTTATCATTTAGCATTGGTAAAACTTATGAGGAAGAATTATGGTGTGATGTTATACCTATGGATGCATGTCATATTTTACTTGGTAGACCTTGGCTATTTGATAGGCGTGTGATGCATGATGGGTATAAAAACACATATTCCTTCACTAAGGATGGACAGAAAATACTCCTTACCCCTCTAAAACCTAAAAAACGGCCACCCCATATCCACACCCCCCACTTCCCTTACCACTCTCATAAAGTCAGAATTGCATGAGTATAAAGCTCACAAACAATTCATTTTAAGCCAACTTGATATCCCTTCCCAACCGACACAAAAAGAACCACACCCACTCCTCACCCCTCTTCTCAAAACCTTTTCCCATGTTTTCCCCGAAGACATTCCCCATGGCCTACCCCTAAAACGTGACATACAACACAAAATTGATCTTGTTCCCGGATCAATGCTCCCAAACAAACCAGCCTATAGAACCACTCCAAAAGAAACCGAAGAGATTAGGAGGCAAGTGGAAGAATTACTGTCCAAGGGTCTTATTCGTAAGTCTCTTAGTCCATGTGCTTGTCCTACTTTGATTGTGCCTAAGAAGAATGGAGAATGGAGAATGTGTGTTGATAGTAGGTCAATCAATAAAATCACTATCAAGTACCGGTTTCCTATTCCAAGGTTGAATGATTTACTTGATGATTTGCATGGTTCTAAAGTGTTCTCTAAAATTGATTTGAGAAGTGGCTATCATCAAATTCGAATTTTCGAAGGAGATGAATGGAAAACCGCTTTCAAGACAAAGGAGGGCCTCTATGAGTGGCTTGTGATGCCATTTGGTTTGTCTAATGCACCATCTACATTTATGCGCCTTATGAATCAGGTTATGCAACCTTTCATGGGTAAATTTGTTGTAGTTTATTTGATGATATTTTGGTGTATAGTAGGGAGGAAGAAGAGCATTCTATGCACTTGCAACAGGTTTTTGAAGCCCTTGAACGTGAGAAATTGTATGGTAACTTAGAGAAGTGTCATTTCTTCACTTCCCAAGTTATTTTTCTTGGCTTTAAAGTCTCATCACAAGCATTGAAGTTGATGAAAAGAAAGTTGCTGCAATTCGTGAGTGGCCCACGCCACAAACCATGCAACAAGTTCGAAGCTTTCATGGACTTGCTTCTTTCTATAGAAGATTTGTGCGGAATTTTAGTACCCTCATGGCACCTATCACGGAGCTAACTAAAAATCAGAAGTTAGTTTGGAATGATAAGGCTCAAAAGGCCTTTGATGAGATAAAAACATCAACTTACTAGTGCACCTATTCTTTCTTTGCCTAACTTTGATGAAGTTTTTGAAGTTGAATGTGATGCTAGTGGAGTTGGTATTGGTGCTGTCTTGTCACAAGTTGGGCGTCCTCTTGCCTACTTTAGTGAAAAACTCAATGAAGCACAACGGAAGTATAGCACCTATGATAAGGAGTTCTTTGCTCTTGTTCGTGCTTTGGACCATTGGAGACATTACCTCATTTCCAAGGAGTTCATCCTTCATTCAGATCATGAAGCCCTCAAATATCTTCAAAGCCAACAAAAAACTCCAACCTCGCCATGCCAAATGGGTGGAGTATTTGCAAGCTTTTCATTTTGTGATCAAGCATAGGAGAGGCGCCATGAACAAAGGAGCTGATGCGCTTTCAAGGAGATACACACTCTTGAATTCTTTCAAAGCAAGGGTGATTAGCGTTGAAGATGTGAAAGCAAGTTACAAAAATGATCATGACTTTGGTGATTTATTTTTAAAATGTTCTAATCATGCTTACAAAGATTATTACATTTTAGATGGCTATTTGTTCAAAGGAAACAGGTTGTGCATTCCAAGATCAAGCCTAAGAGAATCTCTTATCAAAGAGTTTCATGAAGGAGGAATGGCGGGACACTTTGGCATAGAGAAAACTACTCTTCTTGTCCAAGAATACTTTCATTGGCCTAGGTTGGTCCGTGATGTGGAGTTCATTGTGAAGAGATGTGTGATATGTCAAAAGGCCAAGAGTCATAGTCTACCACAAGGCTATCTTTTGCCCTTACCTATTCCACAAGCACCATGGGAGGATATTAGTCTTGATTTCGTTGTGGGACTTCCTATCACCCAACGAAAGAAAGATTCTATAATGGTTGTTGTGGATCGATTTTCTAAAAATGGCTCATTTTATTGCTTGTCATTCAACTTATGATGCTACTCATGTTGCTAACTTGTTTTTCAACGAGATTGTTCGTTTGCATGGTGTACCTAAATCCATGGTGAGTGATCGTGATCCAAAATTTCTAAGTCATTTTTGGCTTACATTATGGAGGAAGATGGGCACGAAATTGAACTTTAGCACTTCAAGTCATCCTCAAACAGATGGTCAAACCGAAGTGACTAATAGAACTTTGGGATCCTTGCTGCGGTCTTTGGCTACTAAACGTCCCAAGCAATGGGAAGAGATGATTCCTCATGCGGAGTTTGCTTACAATCGTGTGCCTAGCAAGACAACAGGTTTGAGTCCTTTTGAAGTGGTGTATGGATTCAATCCGTGCACTCCTATTGATCTCACTCCCATTCCCTCACCAAACAAGTTCAGCAATGATGCCGAGGTGCGCGCAAAAGAAATCAAGTCTATGCATGAGCAAGTTCGTTCCAAAATTGAACAAGCTAATGCAAAGACAAAGGCATACTATGACAAGAAAAGAAAGGAGGTCCGTTTTCAGCCCGGTGACTTAGTTTGGATTCATCTTCGAAAGGAAAGATTTCCTTCCAAAAGGCGGTCCAAGGTTAGTCCTCGTAGTGATGGTCCATTTGCTATTGTTGAAAAAGTGAATGATAATGCTTACAAAGTTGAGTTGCCCGGAGATTATGGTGTTTCTAGCACCTTTAATGTGGCTGATTTATCACCTTACTATGATGAGTTTGAGGAGTTGCCGAGTTTGAGGGCAAACTCTTTTCAAGAAGGGGGGAATGTTGTAGCCAAGCCTAACAACTTGGTTATGGACATTTCTTTGGTTCAAGACGTAGCATCATGTATTGGTGCTATGCATTCTATCCTTGGGCAGCAAGATATTCAACCCCTTGAATTTCTTGTTGTTCTTATTAACTAGTTTATTTTAGTTCTTTTTATGCTTTGAATAAATTGTAAACTTTAGTCATTTTAAGTTTGCAAATTAGTTATATTTTGTTCTTAGTTCTTTTTATCTGATTTTAGTTCGAAAACTATTGTCACATTCACACAAAAGTACAAGTACAAAGATACATCAATATGGCAGCCATTTAAGCTTGGAATCCGAAATTCTTTTACAAGGAATTTCAAAGCTTTGACTTGGGAGTTACAATCAGTTTTCAAAGAGGAATTACAAGCCATTACAAGCCTTAACTTCAGCCTTCAAGTGGCCGTTGATATCAGTCAACATTGGAGCATCTTAAGCCTTAATTTCAGCCTTCAATTGGCTGTTTAATTCAGTCAGCTTTTGGAGCAACTAAAGGGCGTCCAAGTACACCCTTGTCCACATACATTCAAGCTAATTTCAAGGCTTGAACCAAGGAGGAGTTACACTTCTTTGCTGTTTGAATTTGGGCGTGAAAATTGGAGGAAATACATCTCCAACTTGCTGCTTGGATGGGCGTGAATTAAGGGGAGTTACACTCTCTTAATTCTGATTTTATTTCAGCCTTAATTTGGAGGTTATAAGCCACCATTTTCTCTTTGATGTATCTAGTTAAATAAGGCTTCTTTTATTAATGTATCTAGACAACAAAAGCTGATTTGTACTTAGCTTTAGCTTAGGCGTGTAACAAGTGAGCTGAACAGCCACTTAAGTTAGCTTGTACTTAAGGATGCTTGTTTACTATAAATAGCAAGCAAATGTGAATGAAAAATCAGATTATTCAAACAAAAAAACTTGTCTTACATTCGTTTCTTGGATTAGAAACAAAAACCTGAAATTCTTGGATTTGGAATTTCGTTTCCTTTGCTTAGTTAGCTAGTTTAGGTTACTAGTTGGCTTGTGATCTTAGGAATCCAAAACGTTTCTTAGTGGTGTGACTTTATCTAAGAAGCCTTTGGTTCTTTAGCCTTATCTATCCCTTGGTTTATCCCTTGTGTATTTCGAGTGTTACTCCAAATATACAACAGTCCCTGACTTCCTCATAGATTCGGTAGGGTCCTTCCCAGTTGGGAGTTAGTTTGCAAGACTCATTAGCCCTACCAACTGCTTCCATTTTTCTAAGTACAAAGTCCCCTACTTTGAGTGGACGCCTGTGTACTTTTTTGTTGTATGATCTAGTCATTCTCAGGCGATAGATCTCATGGCGCAAGACAGCATTGCCCCTCTTTTCAGGAAGTGAGTCTAATGCCAGGCGCATGGCTTCCCAGTTTGCCTCTTCGTCATATAGCATTACACGAAGAGTCGGCTCGTAGTGTTCTATTGGAAGAACAGCTTCCGCACCGTAAGTTAGGAGGAATGGAGTTTCTCCAGTCGCCCCTTTTTCAGTCGTCCTAATGGCCCAGAGAACATGTGGTAGTTCATCCGCCCATAGGCCGCCTGCTCGTTCAATCTTTTTCTTGAGACCGTCTGAGATGATTTTATTAAAGGCTTCTACCTGGCCGTTTGCTTGTGGACGGCCGACAGATGCAAAGTAGTTTGCAATTCCTTGGTCACCCAACCAGCTTTTGAGAACAGGCGTCTCAAATTGGGGACCATTATCAAAAACCATAGACATGGGAACCCCGAACCGAGTGATGACATTTTTCCAAATGAATGAAATTACATCTTTCGTCTTGATTCCCTTTACAGCCTCCGCCTCTACCCATTTAGTGAAGTAGTCGACGGCAAAAGTATGTACCTCCTTCCGCCTGTAGCAGGCGTATATGGACCCAGGATGTCCATGCCCCACTTAGCAAACGGTAGTGGGCTGTGAATGGTAGTGAGGTCAGTAGCCGGACGGTGAATTAGTTTGCCAAACCTTTGGCACTTGTCACATTTTTTCACCATCTCCATTGCATCCGCTTCCAAAGTAGGCCAAAAGTAGCCCTGCCGCCTTGCCCTTTGAGCAAGCATCCTACCACCTATATGAGAAGCACAGTAACCAGAGTGAAGATCATCTAGTATCTCTCGTCCCTTTTCTGGAGTAACACACTTTAAGAAGGGTTGAAGGTACCCCCTCTTGTGAAGTTCTCCCTTAATCATTTCAAAACAGGTGGCTCGCTTTTTCAGTGCTGCCGCCTGTTGAGGATCATCCGGCAGTGTACCGTTTGTCAGATATGCCCCGATTGAATCCATCCAGGTTGAGCGTCTGTCTAGGATTCCAATAGGGTTTTCCTCGATGCTTCTCTTCTCCATTACTTCCCAAAAAACAGTTCGAGGAGTATCAGAGGAGGCGGATGATGCTAATTTTGACAGTGCATCCGCCTGGTTGTTTTCTGATCTCGGCACTTGGATCAGATGGAGATCCTCAAGGGAGCCGACTGCTTGTCGGACCGCCTGTAAATACTTGATCATGGCCGGATGGGTTGCTTCGTATTCGCCATTGTACTGACTCACTATCAATTGTGAATCGGAACAGGCGTCTATTTTTCTTGCCCCTGCCGCCTTGCACATGCGGATCCCGGCTAGTAAAGCTTCATATTCTGCCTCATTGTTTGAAGCCTGAAAACTGAAGCGTAGAGCATATTCGAACCTGTCGCCTTCTGGCGACTGACATATGACGCCTGCTCCACAACCAATTGAAGTAGAGCTTCCGTCCACATATACCTTCCATACTTGGTCTGGAACTTGAGAGTCAGGAGGACGAGTCATCTCTACAATAAAGTCAGCAAAGGCTTGCCCCTTCACTGCTTTTCTAGGCTCGAAAGTAACTTCGAGGCTCTGTATTTCTATGGCCCATTTGATCATTCGTCCTGACGACTCCATGATGGTCAGCGGCCGCTTGATAGGTTGGTCTGTATACACGACGACTGTATGTGCCAAAAAGTAGGGCTTCAATTTTTTAACAGCCATGAAGAGAGCAAGACCAAATTTCTCCATTAGGGGATACCTCAACTCGACATTTTTCAGTACGTGACTGACAAAGTAGACCGGGAGCTGACAGCCGTCCCTTTCAGCAAGGAGAACAGCGCTTAACGCATGATCAGAGACGGCCAGGTACATGTAGAGAACCTCTTTGGGCAAAGGGCTGACCAGCCTCGGCAAGGAATGCAAATGAACTTTTAATTTCTGGAAGGCGGCCTCAGCATCCGGCCCCCATTCAAACCTTGCCTTTTTCTTAATTGCCTGGAAAAAGTATAGGCATTTGTCGCCTGATCGGCTTAGAAATCTTCCCAAGGCCGCCAGACAACCTGTTAACTTCTGAACCTCTCGGATGGTACGAGGCGACTGCATGTCAATGACCGCCTGCACCTTCTCAGGGTTCGCTTCTATTCCTCTCTGATTGATAAGGAATCCGAGAAATTTCCCAGACTCAACTCCAAATACACATTTCTTGGGATTGAGCATGACATGGTGCCGCCTGAGTGTGGCGAAAGTTTCTCGGAGGTCCGACAGATGATCTTTCTGAATTTTAGTCTTGACAATCATATCATCAATATATGCCTCGACGTTTCTCCCAATCTGATCAAAGAACACTGTGTTTATCATTCGTTGGAAGGTAGCCGGGGCATTCTTAAGACCAAACGGCATGACCGTGTAACAGTATAACCCCTGATCAGTGACGAAGGCCGTCTTCTCCTGATCTTTCTTCCATAAGGGAATTTGATGGAAACCAGAATAGGCGTCCATGAAACTCATCAAGGCATGGCCGGCTGTTGAGTCGACCAGGTTATCAATTTTAGGCAGAGGGTAACTGTCTTTGGGGCACGCCTTGTTTAAGTCTGTGTAGTCTACACACATTCGCCAGGTGCCATTCGGCTTTTTAACAAGCACCACATTTGCAACCCAGTCTGGGAAGTAACATTGCCGAATGAACCCTGCATCAAGTAATTTTTTAACTTCGGCGGCTGCCGCCTGACTTCTTTCTTCGCCATGGTTCCGCTTCTTTTGCCGTACCGGCTTCTTTTTCGGATCCACGGCGAGTTTATGTACCGCCAGATCAGGACTAATGCCTGGCATTTCATGGACTTCAAATGCAAAGATGTCCTTGTATTCTTTCAATAGGTTGTGAAAGTCGTCACCAAGGTTTCTCAGAGCAGTCGTCCCAACTTTGACTGTTCGGTCAGGACGTGAGTCGTCTAAGATCAGGTCCGCATGCTCACCAGCCGGCTGAGGGCGGAACTCATCCGGCCGCTCCTCTGCCAATGATTGCTATTTTCTTGCTTTTCTTGCGGACTCTGTCTGGGACGCCTTTCTCTTTTTGCCGCCTGCTTCTTGAACAGGCGCACTCTCCTTGACATTGTCAAGGTCTGTTTTTTCTCCACTTGACCCAGTGGCCATAACAGTGGGCTTGACATCCGAGAGATAGCACTCTCGGGCCATCCTCTGATCTCCCCTTAGGGAGCCGACTGTTCCATTATCCCTCTCAAACTTGAGCAACATAAGAGACGGGATTATAACAGCCTTGGAATTATTCAGGGTTGGTCGACCCAGAATCATGTTGTAGGCCGAGAGTTCCTCTACTACTAGGAATCGGACTACCATGTGTCGTCCTTCCCCTTTTTCGCCCAGGCGAATGGGTAAATCTACTCGTCCCAGTGGGTGGACGACTCCTCCTCCAAACCCTATTAAAGGGTGGGAGGCCGGATGTATGCAGTCAGTCTGATATTTCAGTTTCGACAGACATTTGCTGCTGATGAGATCTGAGGAGCTCCCGGTATCTATGAGGATTCGGCCAACTCTCTGGTTGGCCACTTTACATTCAATAACGAGAGGGTCGTCATGCGGCCCCCTTACCCCTCCTAGATCCTCTTCAGTGATGACTATCTCAGGAAATGTATATTTGGACGGCCGTCCTTGGTGAACGGAATTTACATCTAACCGCCTTATATTATCTTTGTTGCCCCTAATAGTGGGGCCGCCTCCTGAGAAGCCGCCTGCAATGGTGTAGACGACTGCATCATCTGTATCGGAGCTGTCGGCCTGTTGATTCTTTTTGGCCGACAGCTTTTTTGAGGAAGTGTTCCCCGTAGTTTTCTTGACATAAGTGTCAAGATCACCTTGCTCAGCCAGGCGGTCTAGGTACCGCATGAGACTGATGCAGTCATTGGTGTGATGACCAACGTCATCATGATAAGCACATATTTTATCTTGGTTCCGGTTGTTTGCAGAACCTTTCATGGGGACCGGCTTCTCAATTGAGATCCGTCCCTTGATTTCTTTTAGGATAAACTGGTTATCCTTGTTAAACGCATACTTTGGGGAGTATGGTTTGAATTCTTTCTTCTTTTTCTGGGCCGGCTGTTTAGAGGAATCAGCCGCCCAGACCTCTTTTCTTTTCTCATCTTTGTTTGACGACTGTTTCTGTCGTCCTTCTCTTTTGTCGAACCTTTTCCCGTCCGACTGTTTTATCGTACACAGATCAGTCGCCTGTATATAGGCTTCTGCTTCAATCAAGGCCTCTTGAAGAGTCGCCACCCTTTTTCGAACCAAATCAAATTTGAAGGTAGACCCGTCTTTGAGACCTCTAAAAAAGTCTGTATAAGCTACCTCATCCGGTAACCCTTGAATCTGTATCCTCATCAAGTTAAACCACCTGATGTAAGAACGAAGCCCCTCCTTCTCGCCCTGCTGAATTGTTCCCAAATCAAGGGTCGTTTTCTTCGCAGGGATGTTCATGGCGAAGTTGGAGGCAAATAAGTAAGCAAGCGTCCTGAAGCTATTTACACAACCAGTCGGCAGGTTGCCGAACCATTGCTGTGCGATTCCTTTGAGAGTCGCTGGGAAACACTTGCACCAAGTGGGATCATCCAACCCTTGAAGGTACATCAGGTTGGTGAATGCCATCAGATGGTCTTCTGGGTTAGTAGTGCCGTTATAGGCGCCTACTAGTACATTTTTCACTTTGGCCGGCTGAGCGGCTTCAGTAATTTCCTTGGAGAAGGCCGACGGCTGTTCACCAAGTCTTAGCAACCGTAGCTGCCAGTCCATAGGTTAGACGTTTTTTGCTGTAGGTCCACCAAATGGAGTTGGCTGCATAAAATACTGTTGTTGCGGCACAAATGGTAAGTTTGGTACCGCCTGGGCACTATGAAAGCCGGACTGACGGGAGGTGCCGCCTGACTGACTCTCATGGTACGACTGAGTATGCCTCATCGAGGCATTTCGCAAACTGTCTTGAAAGTCTGAAGTAGAAGCCGACTCTGACAATCGGTCACTCTTCTTCTGCTCTAGCAGTAGCCGAGCATCTGTGAATGTTTGCTTTGACCCGTCCGCCTGAATATGACGAACCGGTTTCCTATTTCCTGTAGGATAACGGAATTTTGTGAAATCAAGGGCAGGTGGCTCCCGCTTCCTAGATTTAGGATGAGGAGTCGCCTCTCGCCCTTGAACTGGCTTCCTCTTCAGTGAAGTGGAGGGTTTCTTGGCCGACTACTCCTTGACTGAAGCAGGCGGCTTCTTGTTGATCAACTCTTGAATCTCTCCCGTGAAGTTCCTCATGAAGGTCATGAGTTCGTTCCTTGTGATGGGAGCAGACCCATCAGTCGGCTGTTGCCGAGCAGGCGGTGCGCCTGCTGGCTCGCTTCCTGTTTGAAGATGCTCCCGTTCCCTCCTTTCGGTATGACGGGTACGTCGGGCCCTTAGGGTCCCGTCTGGAGCTGTATGAGTTTCAACTTCAAATTCACTTTCGGTGTCATGGTCCGACTGAACTTGAGGGTCGTTTAGGGGACGCCTCTCTTCAGGAGTCGGTACAGACTTGGATGCCATCTCTGAAGTACTCTCCCCACAGACGGCGCCAAATGTTTCGGGGTCTTCTGATGTCCTGCGGGAGAGTTACAATTCCGAGACTGGAACCGGACGCCTGTACCTGCAAAATAACGGAGACTCCTGAGAGCTCCGCCTCCAACGGTCAAGTTAGTACCTGATTAAGGAGTAATTAATGCGGAAATTAAAGTAATAAGGTCTCTCTAGGTGAGAGTGTTTAATGTTGGTAATCAGCTTTGTTAGCGAGATCAGCCGGTTATTAGTGTGTTCCGTAACGTTTCTGTTCTGTTCCCCCCAACTTAATGAGGATTAATTAAGTATTTATAGTCTTGAGAAGCGTGCCACTCTCTAGGTTTAGGGTAAACCTAGGGCTGACCGGGCCTCTAAACAGGATTGGGCCTTGTTGGCCGGTTTTCCCATTTGGCATGGGTGGACACGTGGCGTGTCTCAATTGATCCGTAGAGGACGTATCTGTGATTGACACGTGGCAGGCTCCTATTGGCCTACGTGAAGGACACGTGGCGGAACCTGGTTGGTCCACTTGTTAGACGATGATTGGTGGATAAAAATCCCCTAATCACATTCTACAAAGCTAAGTGAATCAAATGAAAGTCAAACACATTCAATCAAAGTTTTTTGAATCAAGTGAAAGTCAAATACATTCAACAAAGCTAATTGAATCGAATGAAAGTCAAATGCATTCTACAAAGCGAATTGAATCAAAAGAAAGTTAAACACGATCAAACAAAGCTAACTGAATCAAATGAAAGTCAAACTCATTCAAACAAAGCTAATTGAATCAAATAAAAGTCTAATGCATTCTACGAAGCTAATTGAATCAGATGAAAGTCAAACACATTCAAACAAAGCTTTTTGATACAAATGAAAGTTAAATGCATTCTACAAAGCTAATTGAATAAAATAAAAGTCAAATGCATTCTACAAAGCTAAGTGAATCAAATGAAAGTCAAACACATTCAATCAAAGTTTTTTGAAGCAAGTGAAAGTCAAATACATTCAACAAAGCTAATTGAATCAAATGAAAGTCAAATGCATTCTACAAAGCGAATTGAATCAAAAGAAAGTTAAACACGATCAAACAAAGCTAACTGAATCAAATGAAAGTCAAACTCATTCAAACAAAGCTAATTGAATCAAATAAAAGTCTAATGCATTCTACGAAGCTAATTGAATGAAATGAAAGTCAAACACATTCAAACAAAGCTTTTTGATACAAATGAAAGTTAAATGCATTCTACAAAGCTAATTGAATAAAATGAAAGTCTAATGCATTCTACAAAGCTAATTGAATCAAATGAAAGTCAAACACATTCAAACAAAGCTTTTTGAATCAAATGAAAGTCAAATGCATTCAAAAAAGCTAATTGAATCAAATGAAAGTAAAATGAAATCTGCAAAAATTCAATCAAATGAAAGTCAAACACATTCAAACAAAGCTAATTGAATCAAACGAAAGTCTAATGCATTCTACGAAGCTAATTGAATCAGATGAAAGTCAAACACATTCAAACAAAGCTTTTTGATACAAATGAAAGTCTAATGCATTCAACAAAGCTATTTGAATCAAATGAAAGTCTAATGCATTCTACAAAGCTAATTGAATCAAATGAAAGTCAAACACATTCAAACAAAGCTTTTTGAATCAAATGAAAGTCAAATGCATTCAAAAAAGCTAATTGAATCAAATGAAAGTAAAATGAAATCTGCAAAAATTCAATCAAATGAAAGTCAAACACATTCAAACAAAGCTAATTGAATCAAACGAAAGTCTAATGCATTCTACGAAGCTAATTGAATCAGATGAAAGTCAAACACATTCAAACAAAGCTTTTTGATACAAATGAAAGTTAAATGCATTCTACAAAGCTAATTGAATCAAATAAAAGTCAAATGCATTCTACAAAGCTAAGTGAATCAAATGAAAGTCAAACACATTCAATCAAAGTTTTTTGAATCAAGTGAAAGTCAAATACATTCAACAAAGCTAATTGAATCAAATGAAAGTCAAATGCATTCTACAAAGCGAATTGAATCAAAAGAAAGTTAAACACGATCAAACAAAGCTAACTGAATCAAATGAAAGTCAAACTCATTCAAACAAAGCTAATTGAATCAAATAAAAGTCTAATGCATTCTACGAAGCTAATTGAATGAAATGAAAGTCAAACACATTCAAACAAAGCTTTTTGATACAAATGAAAGTTAAATGCATTCTACAAAGCTAATTGAATAAAATAAAAGTCAAATGCATTCTACAAAGCTAAGTGAATCAAATGAAAGTCAAACACATTCAATCAAAGTTTTTTGAATCAAGTGAAAGTCAAATACATTCAACAAAGCTAATTGAATCAAATGAAAGTCAAATGCATTCTACAAAGCGAATTGAATCAAAAGAAAGTTAAACACGATCAAACAAAGCTAACTGAATAAAATGAAAGTCAAACATATTCAAACAAAGCTTTTTGAATCAAATGAAAGTAAAATGCATTCAACAAAGCTAATTGAATCAAATGAAATTCAAATGCATTCTAAAAGGCTAATTGAATCAAATGAAAGTCAAACACATTCAAACATAGCTTTTTGAATCAAACGAAAATCTAATGCATTCTACGAAGTTAATTGAATCAGATGAAAGTCAAACACATTCTACAAAGCTAATTGAATCAAATGAAAGTCAAATACATTCAAACATAGCTTTTTGAATCAAATGAAAGTCAAATGCTTTCAACAAAGCTAATTGAATCAAATGAAAGTGTAATGCAATCTACAAGGCTAATTGAATCAAATGAATTCAAACACATTCAACCAAAGTTTTTCGAATGATACGAAAGTCAAATACATTCAACAAAGCTAATTGAATTAAATGAAAGTCAAATGCATTCTACAAAGCTAATTGAATCAAATGAAAGTCAAACACATTCAAACAAAGCTTTTTAACCAAATGAAAGTTAAATGCATTCTAAAAAGCTAATTGAATCAAATGAGAGTCAAACACATTCAAAGAAAGCTTTTTGAATCAAATGAAAGTCAAATGCTTTTAACAAAGTTAATTGAATCAAATAAAACTCTAATGCATTCTACAAAGGTAATTGAATCAAATGAAAGTGAAACACATTCAATCAAAGCTTTTTAAATCAAATGAGGGTCAAATTCATTCAACAAAGCTAATTGAATCAAATACAAGTCAAATGCATTATTCAAAGCTAATTGAATCAAAAGAAAATTTAGCACGATCAAACAAAGCTAATTGAATCAAATGAAAGTCAAACTCATTCAAACAAAGCTTTTTGAATCAAATGAAAGTCAAATGCATTCAAAAAAGCTAATTGAATGAAATAAAAGTCAAATGCATTCTACAAAGCGAATTGAATCAAAAGAAAGTTAAACACGATCAAACAAAGCTAACTGAATCAAATGAAAGTCAAACTCATTCAAACAAAGCTAATTGAATCAAATAAAAGTCTAATGCATTCTACGAAGCTAATTGAATCAGATGGAAGTCAAACACATTCAAACAAAGCTTTTTTATACAAATGAAAGTTAAATGCATTCTACAAAGCTAATTGAATAAAATAAAAGTCAAATGCATTCTACAAATCTAACTGAATCAAATGAAAGTCAAACACATTCAATCAAAGTTTTTTGAATCAAGTGAAAGTCAAATACATTCAACAAAGCTAATTGAATCAAATGAAAGTCAAATGCATTCTACAAAGCGAATTAAATCAAAAGAAAGTTAAACACGATCAAACAAAGCTAACTGAATTAAATAAAAGTCAAACATATTCAAACAAAGCTTTTGGAATCAAATGAAAGTCAAATGCATTCAACGAAGCTAATTGAATCAAATAAAATTCAAATGCATTCTAAAAAGCTAATTGAATCAAATGAAAGTCAAACACATTAAGAAAAAGCTGTTTGATACAAATGAAAGTCAAATGCATTCAACAAAGCTAATTGAATCAAATAAAAGTCAAATGCATTCTACAAAGCTAATTGAATCAAATGAAAGTGAAACACATTCAAACAAAGCTTTTTGAATCAAATGAAAGTCAAATGCATTCAACAAAGCTAATTGAATCAAATGAAAGTCAAATGCAATCTACAAGGCTAATTGAATCAAATGAATTCAAACACATTCAACCAAAGTTTTTCGAATGATATGAAAGTCAAATACATTCAACAAAGCTAATTGAATTAAATGAAAGTCAAATGCATTCTACAAAGCTAATTGAATCAAATGAAAGTCAAACACATTCAAACAAAGCTTTTTGAACCAAATGAAAGTTAAATGCATTCTAAAAAGCTAATTGAATCAAATGAGAGTCAAACACATTCAAAGAAAGCTTTTTGAATCAAATGAAAGTCAAATGCTTTTAACAAAGCTAATTGAATCAAATAAAACTCAAATGCATTCCACAAAGGTAATTGAATCAAATGAAAGTGAAACACATTCAATCAAAGCTTTTTAAATCAAATGAGGGTCAAATTCATTCAACAAAGCTAATTCAAACAAATGAAAGTCAAATGCATTATTCAAAGCTAATTGAATCAAAAGAAAATTTAACACGATCAAACAAAGCTAATTAAATCAAATGAAAGTCAAACTCATTCAAACAAAGCTTTTTGAATCAAATGAAAGTCAAATGCATTCAAAAAAGCTAATTGAATCAAATGAAAGTCAAATGCAATCTACAAAAATTGAATTAAATGAAAGTCAAACACATTCAAACAAAGCTAATTGAATCAAACGAAAGTCTAATGCATTCTACGAAGCTAATTGAATCAGATGAAAGTCAAACACATTCAAACAAAGCTTTTTGATACAAATGAAAGTTAAATGCATTCTACAAAGCTAATTGAATCAAATAAAAGTCAAACACATTCAAACAAAGCTTTTTGAATCAAATGAAAGTCAAATGCATTCGAAAAAGCTAATTGAATCAAATGAAAGTCAAATGAAATCTACAAAAATTGAATCAAATGAAAGTCAAACACATTCAAACAAAGCTAATTGAATCAAACGAAAGTCTAATGCATTCTACGAAGCTAATTGAATCAGATGAAAGTCAAACACATTCAAACAAAGCTTTTTGATACAAATGAAAGTTAAATGCATTCTACAAAGCTAATTGAATCAAATAAAAGTCAAATGCATTCTACAAAGCTAAGTGAATCAAATGAAAGTCAAACACATTCAATCAAAGTTTTTTGAATCAAGTGAAAGTCAAATACATTCAACAAAGCTAATTGAATCAAATGAAAGTCAAATGCATTCTACAAAGCGAATTGAATCAAAAGAAAGTTAAACACGATTAAACAAAGTTAACTGAATCAAATGAAAGTCAAACTCATTCAAACAAAGCTAATTGAATCAAATAAAAATCTAATGAATTCAACGAAGCTAATTGATCAGATGAAAGTCAAACACATTCAAACAAAGCTTTTTGATACAAATGAAAGTTAAATGCATTCTACAAAGCTAATAGAATCAAATAAAAGTCAAATGCATTCTACAAAGATAAGTAAATCAAATGAAAGTCAAACACATTCAATCAAAGTTTTTTGAATCAAGTGAAAGTCAAATACATTCAACAAAGCTAATTGAATCAAATGAAAGTCAAATGCATTCTACAAAGCGAATTGAATCAAAAGAAAGTTAAACACGATCAAACAAAGCTAACTAAATCAAGTGAAAGTCGAACATACTCAAACAAAGCTTTTTGAATCAAATGAAAGTCAAAAAAATTCAAACAAAGCTAATTGAATCAAACGAAAGTCTAATGCATTCTACGAAGCTAATTGAATCAGATGAAAGTCAAACACATCCAAACAAAGCTTTTTGATACAAATGAAAGTTAAATGCATTCTACAAAGCTAATTGAATCAAATAAAAGTCAAATGCATTCTACAAAGCTAAGTGAATCAAATGAAAGTCAAACACATTCAATCAAAGTTTTTTGAATCAAGTAAAAGTCAAATACATTCAACAAAGCTAATTGAATCAAATGAAAGTCAAATGCATTCTACAAAGCGAATTGAATCAAAAGAAAGTTAAACACGATCAAACAAAGTTAACTGAATCAAATGAAAGTCAAACTCACTCAAACAAAGCTAATTGAATCAAATAAAAATCTAATGCATTCAACGAAGCTAATTGAATCAGATGAAAGTCAAACACATTCAAACAAAGCTTTTTGATACAAATGAAAGTTAAATGCATTCTACAAAGCTAATTGAATCAAATAAAAGTCAAATGCATTCTACAAAGCTAAGTGAATCAAATGAAAGTCAAACACATTCAATCAAAGTTTTTTTGAATCAATTAAAAGTCAAATACATTCAACAAAGCTAATTGAATCAAATGAAAGTCAAATGCAATCTACAAAGCGAATTGAATCAAAAGAAAGTTAAACACGATCAAAAAAAGCTAACTGAATTAAATGATAGTCAAACATATTCAAACAAAGCTTTTTTAATCAAATGAAAGTCAAATGCATTCAACGAAGCTAATTGAATCAAATAATAGTCAAATGCATTCTACAAAGCTATTTGAATCAAATGAAAGTCAAACACATTCAGAAAAAGCTTTTTGATACAAATGAAAGTCAAATGCATTCAACAAAGCTAATTGAATCAAATAAAAGTCAAATGCATTCTACAAAGCTAATTAAATCAAATGACAGTGAAACACATTCAAACAAAGCTTTTTGAATCAAATGAAAGTCAAATGCATTCAACAAAGATAATTGAATCAAATGAAAGTCAAACACATTCAAACAAAGCTAATTGAATCAAATGAAAGTCTAATGCATTCTACAAAGCTAATTGAATCAAATGAAAGTCAAACACATTCAAACAAAGTTTTTTTAAACAAATGAAAGTCAAATGAATGCAACAAAGCTAATTGAATCAAATTAAAGTCAAATGCATTCAACAAAGCTTATTGAATCAAATGAAAGTCAAACACATTCAAACAAAGCTTTTTTAATCAAATGAAAGTCAAATGAATTCAACAAAGCTAATTGAATCAAATGAAATTCAAATGCATTCTAAAAGGCTAATTGAATCAAATAAAAGTCAAACACATTCAAACATAGCTTTTTGAATCAAATTAAAGTCTAATGCATTCAAATAAGCTAATTGAATCAAATGAAAGTCAAACACATTCTACAAAGCTAATTGAATCAAATGAAAGTCAAACACATTCAAACATAGCTTTTTGAATCAAATGAAAGTCAAATGCTTTCAACAAAGCTAATTGAATCAAATGAAAGTCAAATGCAATCTACAAGGCTAATTGAATCAAATGAATTCAAACACATTCAACCAAAGTTTTTCGAATGATATGAAAGTCACATACATTCAACAAAGCTAATTGAATTAAATGAAAGTCAAATGCATTCTACAAAGCTAATTGAATCAAATGAAAGTCAAACACATTCAAACAAAGCTTTTTGAACCAAATGAAAGTTAAATGCATTCTAAAAAGCTAATTGAATCAAATGAGAGTCAAACACATTCAAAGAAAGCTTTTTGAATCAAATGAAAGTCAAATGCTTTTAACAAAGCTAATTGAATCAAATAAAACTCAAATGCATTCTACAAAGGTAATTGAATCAAACGAAAGTGAAACACATTCAATCAAAGCTTTTTGAATCAAATGAGGGTCAAATTCATTCAACAAAGCTAATTGAATCAAATGAAAGTCA
The DNA here is from genome assembly GCF_001683475.1 of Chenopodium quinoa. Classification (NCBI taxonomy): domain Eukaryota; kingdom Viridiplantae; phylum Streptophyta; class Magnoliopsida; order Caryophyllales; family Amaranthaceae; genus Chenopodium; species Chenopodium quinoa. The sequence continues at coordinate 83,577 of NW_018744117.1, read as the reverse complement.
AATGCATTATTCAAAGCTAATTGAATCAAAAGAAAATTTAACACGATCAAACAAAGCTAATTGAATCAAATGAAAGTCAAACTCATTCAAACAAAGCTTTTTGAATCAAATGAAAGTCAAATGCATTCAAAAAAGCTAATTGAATCAAATGAAAGTCAAACGAAATCTACAAAAATTGAATCAAATGAAAGTCAAATACATTCAAACAAAGCTAATTGAATCAAACGAAAGTCTAATGCATTCTAAGAAGCTAATTGAATCAGATGAAAGTCAAACACATTCAAACAAAGCTTTTTGATACAAATGAAAGTTAAATGCATTCTACAAAGCTAATTGAATCAAATAAAAGTCAAATGCATTCTACAAAGCTAAGTGAATCAAATGAAAGTCAAACACATTCAATCAAAGTTTTTTGAATCAAGTGAAAGTCAAATACATTCAACAAAGCTAATTGAATCAAATGAAAGTCAAATGCATTCTACAAAGCGAATTGAATCAAAAGAAAGTTAAACACGATCAAACAAAGTTAACTGAATCAAATGAAAGTCAAACTCATTCAAACAAAGCTAAATGAATCAAATAAAAATCTAATGTATTCAACGAAGCTAATTGAATCAGAGGAAAGTCAAACACATTCAAACAAAGCTTTTTGATACAAATGAAAGTTAAATGCATTCTACAAAGCTAATTGAATCAAATAAAAGTCAAATGCATTCTACAAAGCTAAGTAAATCAAATGAAAGTCAAACACATTCAATCAAAGTTTTTTGAATCAAGTGAAAGTCAAATACATTCAACAAAGCTAATTGAATCAAATGAAAGTCAAATGCATTCTACAAAGCGAATTGAATCAAAAGAAAGTTAAACACGATCAAACAAAGCTAACTGAATTAAATGAAAGTCAAACATATTCAAACAAAGCTTTTTGAATCAAATGAAAGTCAAATGCATTCAACGAAGCTAATTGAATCAAATAATAGTCAAATGCATTCTACAAAGCTAATTGAATCAAATGAAAGTCAAACACATTCAAACAAAGTTTTTTTAAACAAATGAAAGTCAAATGAATGCAACAAAGCTAATTGAATCAAATTAAAGTCAAATGCATTCAACAAAGCTTATTGAATCAAATGAAAGTCAAACACATTCAAACAAAGCTTTTTTAATCAAATGAAAGTCAAATGAATTCACCAAAGCTAATTGAATCAAATGAAATTCAAATGCATTCTAAAAGGCTAATTGAATCAAATAAAAGTCAAACACATTCAAACATAGCTTTTTGAATCAAATTAAAGTCTAATGCATTCAAATAAGCTAATTGAATCAAATGAAAGTCAAACACATTCTACAAAGCTAATTGAATCAAATGAAAGTCAAACTCATTCAAACATAGCTTTTTTAATCAAATGAAAATCAAATGCTTTCAACAAAGCTAATTGAATTAAATGAAAGTCAAATGCAATCTACAAGGCTAATTGAATCAAATGAATTCAAACACATTCAACCAAAGTTTTCCGAATGATATGAAAGTCACATACATTAAACAAAGCTAATTGAATTAAATGAAAGTCAAATGCATTCTACAAAGCTAATTGAATCAAATGAAAGTCAAACACATTCAAACAAAGCTTTTTGAACCAAATGAAAGTTGAATGCATTCTAAAAAGCTAATTGAATCAAATGAGAGTCAAACACATTCAAAGAAAGCTTTTTGAATCAAATGAAAGTCAAATGCTTTTAACAAAGCTAATTGAATCAAATAAAACTCAAATGCATTCTACAAAGGTAATTGAATCAAATGAAAGTGAAACACATTCAATCAAAGCTTTTTGAATCAAATGAGGGTCAAAATCATTCAACAAAGTTAATTGAATCAAATGAAAGTCAAATGCATTATTCAAAGCTAATTGAATCAAAAGAAAATTTAACACGGTCAAACAAATCTAATTGAATCAAATGAAAGTCAAACACATTCAAACAAAGCTTTTTGAATCAAATGAAAGTCAAATGCATTCAAAAAAGCTAATTGAATCAAATGAAAATCAAATGAAATCTACAAAAATTGAATCAAATGAAAGTCAAATACATTCAAACAAAGCTAATTGAATCAAACGAAAGTCTAATACATTCTACGAAGCTAATTGAATCAGATGAAAGTCAAACACATTCAAACAAAGCTTTTTGATACAAATGAAAGTTAAATGCATTCTACAAAGCTAATTGAATCAAATAAAAGTCAAATGCATTCTACAAAGCTAAGTGAATCAAATGAAAGTCAAACACATTAAATCAAAGTTTTTTGAATCAAGTGAAAGTCAAATACATTCAACAAAGCTAATTGAATCAAATGAAAGTCAAATGCATTCTACAAAGCGAATTGAATCAAAAGAAAGTTAAACACGATCAAACAAAGCTAACTGAATCAAATGAAAGTCGAACATATTCAAACAAAGCTTTTTGAATCAAATGAAAGTCAAACACATTCAAACAAAGCTAATTGAATCAAACGAAAGTCTAATGCATTCTACGAAGCTAATTGAATCAGATGAAAGTCAAACACATCCAAACAAAGCTTTTTGATACAAATGAAAGTTAAATGAATTCTACAAAGCTAATTGAATCAAATAAAAGTCAAATGCATTCTACAAAGCTAAGTGAATCAAATGAAAGTCAAACACATTCAATCAAAGTTTTTTGAATCAAGTAAAAGTCAAATACATTCAACAAAGCTAATTGAATCAAATGAAAGTCAAATGCATTCTACAAAGCGAATTGAATCAAAAGAAAGTTAAACACGATCAAACAAAGTTAACTGAATCAAATGAAAGTCAAACTCATTCAAACAAAGCTAATTGTATCAAATAAAAATCTAATGCATTCAACGAAGTTAATTGAATCAGATGAAAGTCAAACACATTTAAACAAAGATTTTTGATACAAATGAAAGTTAAATACATCTACAAAGCTAATTGAATCAAATAAAAGTCAAATGCATTCTACAAAGCTAAGTGAATCAAATGAAAGTCAAACACATTCAATCAAAGTTTTTTGAATCAAGTGAAAGTCAAATACATTCAACAAAGCTAATTGAATCAAATGAAAGTCAAATGCAATCTACAAAGAGAATTGAATCAAAAGAACGTTAAACACTATCAAACAAAGCTAACTGAATTAAATGAAAGTCAAACATATTCAAACAAAGCTTTTTGAATCAAATGAAAGTCAAATGCATTCAACGAAGCTAATTGTATCAATTAATAGTCAAATGCATTCTACAAAGCTATTTGAATCAAATGAAAGTCAAACACATTCAGAAAAAGCTTTTTGATACAAATGAAAGTCAAATGCATTCAACAAAGCTAATTGAATTAAATAAAAGTCAAATGCATTCCACAAAGCCAATTAAATCAAATGAAAGTGAAACACATTCAAACAAAGCTTTTTGAATCAAATGAAAGTCAAATGCATTCAACAAAGCTAATTGAATCAAATGAAAGTCAAATGCAATCTACAAAATTTGATTTAAATGAAAGTCAAACACATTCAAACAAAGCTAATTGAATAAAATGAAAGTCTAATGCATTCTACAAAGCTAATTGAATCAAATGAAAATAAAACACATTCAAACAAAGTTTTTTTAAACAAATGAAAGTCAAATGCATGCAACAAAGCTAATTGAATCAAATGAAAGTCAAATGCATTCTACAAAGCTTATTCAATCAAATGAAAGTCAAACACATTCAAACAATGCTTTTTTAATCAAATGAAAGTCAACTGCATTCAACAAAGCTAATTAAATCAAATGAAATTCAAATGCATTCTAAAAGGCTAAATGAATCAAATGAAAGTCAAACACATTCAAACATAGCTTTTTGAACCGAATGAAAGTCAAATGCATTCAAATAAGCTAATTGAATCAAATGAAAGTCAAACACATTCTACAAAGCTAATTGAATTAAATGAAAGTCAAACACATTCAAACATAGCTTTTTGAATCAAATGAAAGTCAAATGCTTTCAACAAAGCTAATTGAATCAAATGAAAGTCAAATGCAATCTACAAGGCTAATTGAATCAAATGAATTCAAACACATTCAACCAAAGTTTTTCGAATGATATGAAAGTCAAATACATTCAACAAAGCTAATTGAATTAAATGAAAGTCAAATGCATTCTACAAAGCTAATTGAATTAAATGAAAGTCACACATTCAGACAAAGCTTTTTGAACCAAATGAAAGTTAAATGCATTCTAAAAAGCTAATTGAATCAAATGAGAGTCAAACACATTCAAATAAAGCTTTTTGAATCAAATGAAAGTCAAATGCTTTTAACAAAGCTAATTGAATCAAATAAAACTCAAATGCATTCTACAAAGGTAATTGAATCAAATGAAAGTGAAATGCATTATTCAAAGCTAATTGAATCAAAAGAAAATTTAACACGATCAAACAAAGCTAATTGAATCAAATGAAAGTCAAACACATTCAAACAAAGCTTTTTAAATCAAATGAAAGTCAAATGCATTCAAAAAAGCTAATTGAATCAAATGAAAGTCAAATGAAATCTACAAAAATTGAATCAAATGAAAGTCAAACACATTCAAACAAAGCTAATTGAATCAAACGAAAGTCTAATGCATTCTACGAAGCTAATTGAATCAAATGAAAGTCAAACACATTCAAACATAGCTTTTTGAATCAAATGAAAGTCAAAAGCATTCAAATAAGCTAATTGAATCAAATGAAAGTCAAACACATTCTACAAAGCTAATTGAACCAAATGAAAGTCAAACACATTCAAACATAGCTTTTTGAATCAAATGAAAGTCAAATGCTTTCAACAAAGCTAATTGAATCAAATGAAAGTCAAATGCAATCTACAAGGCTAATTGAATCAAATGAATTCAAACACATTCAACTAAAGTTTTTCGAATGATATGAAAGTCAAAGACATTCAACAAAGCTAATTGAATTAAATGAAAGTCAAACACATTCAAACAAAGCTTTTTGAACCAAATGAAAGTTAAATGCATTCTAAAAAGCTAATTGAATCAAATGAGAGTCAAACACAATCAAAGAAAGCTTTTTGAATCAAATGAAAGTCAAATGCTTTTAACAAAACTAATTGAATCAAATAAAATTCAAATGCATTCTACAAAGGTAATTGAATCAAATGAAAGTGAAACACATTCAATCAAAGCTTTTTGAATCAAATGAGGGTCAAATTCATTCAACAAAGCTAATTGAATCAAATGAAAGTCAAATGCATTATTCAAAGCTAATTGAATCAAAAGAAAATTTAACACGATCAAACAAAGCTAATTGAATCAAATGAAAGTCAAACACATTCAAACAAAGCTTTTTGAATCAAATGAAAGTCAAATGCATTCAACAAAGCTAATTGAATCAAATAAAAGTCAAATGAAATCTACAAAAATTGAATCAAATGACAGTCAAACACATTCAAACAAAGCTAATTGAATCAAACGAAAGTCTAATGCATTCTACGAAGCTAATTGAATCAGATGAAGGTGAAACATATTCAAACAAAGCTTTTTGATACAAATGAAAGATAAATGCATTCTGCAAAGCTAATTGAATCAAATAAAAGTCAAATGCATTCTACAAAGCTAAGTGAATCAAATGAAAATCAAACACATTCAATCAAAGTTTTTTGAATCAAGTGAAAGTCAAATACATTCAACAAAGCTAATTAAATCAAATGAAAGTCAAATGCATTCTACAAAGCGAATTGAATCAAAACAAAGTTAAACACGATCAAACAAAGCTAACTGAATCAAATGAAAGTCAAACATATTCAAACAAAGCTTTTTGAATCAAATGAAAGTCAAATGCATTCAACGAAGCTAATTGAATCAAATAATAGTCAAATGCATTCTACAAAGCTAATTGAATCAAATGAAAGTCAAACACATTCAGAAAAAGCTTTTTGATACAAATGAAAGTCAAATGCATTCAACAAAGCTAATTGAATCAAATAAAAGTCAAATGCATTCTACAAAGCTTTTTAAATCAAATGAAATTGAAACACATTCAAACAAAGTTTTTTTAATCAAATGAAAGTCAAATGCATTCAACAAAGCTAATTGAATCAAATGAAAGTCAAATGCAATCTACAAAAATTGAATTAAATGAAAGTCAAACACATTCAAACAAAGCTAATTGAATCAAATGAAAGTCTAATGCATTCTACAAAGCTAATTGAATCAAATGAAAGTCAAACACAATCAAACAAAGTTTTTTTAAAAAAATGAAAGTCAAATGCATGCAACAAAGCTTTTTGAACCAAATGAAAGTTAAATGCATTCTAAAAAGCTAATTGAATCAAATGAGAGTCAAACACAATCAAAGAAAGCTTTTTGAATCAAATGAAAGTCAAATGCTTTTAACAAAGCTAATTGAATCAAATAAAACTCAAATGCATTCAACAAAGGTAATTGAATCAAATGAAAGTGAAACACATTCAATCAAAGCTTTTTGAATCAAATGAGGGTCAAATTCATTCAACAAAGCTAATTGAATCAAATGAAAGTCAAATGCATTATTCAAAGCTAATTGAATCAAAAGAAAATTTAACACGATCAAACAAAGCTAATTGAATCAAATGAAAGTCAAACACATTCAAACAAAGCTTTTTGAATCAAATGAAAGTCAAATGCATTCAACAAAGCTAATTTAATCAAATAAAAGTCAAATGAAATCTACAAAAATTGAATCAAATGACAGTCAAACACATTCAAACAAAGCTAATTGAATCAAACGAAAGTCTAATGCATTCTACGAAGCTAATTGAATCAAATGAAAGTCAAACACATTCAAACATAGCTTTTTGAATCAAATGAAAGTCAAAAGCATTCAAATAAGCTAATTGAATCAAATGAAAGTCAAACACATTCTACAAAGCTAATTGAACCAAATGAAAGTCAAACACATTCAAACATAGCTTTTTGAATCAAATGAAAGTCAAATGCTTTCAACAAAGCTAATTGAATCAAATGAAAGTCAAATGCAATCTACAAGGCTAATTGAATCAAATGAATTCAAACACATTCAACTAAAGTTTTTCGAATGATATGAAAGTCAAAGACATTCAACAAAGCTAATTGAATTAAATGAAAGTCAAACACATTCAAACAAAGCTTTTTGAACCAAATGAAAGTTAAATGCATTCTAAAAAGCTAATTGAATCAAATGAGAGTCAAACACAATCAAAGAAAGCTTTTTGAATCAAATGAAAGTCAAATGCTTTTAACAAAACTAATTGAATCAAATAAAATTCAAATGCATTCTACAAAGGTAATTGAATCAAATGAAAGTGAAACACATTCAATCAAAGCTTTTTGAATCAAATGAGGGTCAAATTCATTCAACAAAGCTAATTGAATCAAATGAAAGTCAAATGCATTATTCAAAGCTAATTGAATCAAAAGAAAATTTAACACGATCAAACAAAGCTAATTGAATCAAATGAAAGTCAAACACATTCAAACAAAGCTTTTTGAATCAAATGAAAGTCAAATGCATTCAACAAAGCTAATTGAATCAAATAAAAGTCAAATGAAATCTACAAAAATTGAATCAAATGACAGTCAAACACATTCAAACAAAGCTAATTGAATCAAACGAAAGTCTAATGCATTCTACGAAGCTAATTGAATCAGATGAAGGTGAAACATATTCAAACAAAGCTTTTTGATACAAATGAAAGATAAATGCATTCTGCAAAGCTAATTGAATCAAATAAAAGTCAAATGCATTCTACAAAGATAAGTGAATCAAATGAAAATCAAACACATTCAATCAAAGTTTTTTGAATCAAGTGAAAGTCAAATACATTCAACTAAGCTAATTAAATCAAATGAAAGTCAAATGCATTCTACAAAGCGAATTGAATCAAAAGAAAGTTAAACACGATCAAACAAAGCTAACTGAATCAAATGAAAGTCAAACATATTCAAACAAAGCTTTTTGAATCAAATGAAAGTCAAATGCATTCAACGAAGCTAATTGAATCAAATAATAGTCAAATGCATTCTACAAAGCTAATTGAATCAAATGAAAGTCAAACACATTCAGAAAAAGCTTTTTGATACAAATGAAAGTCAAATGCATTCAACAAAGCTAATTGAATCAAATAAAAGTCAAATGCATTCTACAAAGCTTTTTAAATCAAATGAAATTGAAACACATTCAAACAAAGTTTTTTTAATCAAATGAAAGTCAAATGCATTCAACAAAGCTAATTGAATCAAATGAAAGTCAAATGCAATCTACAAAAATTGAATTAAATGAAAGTCAAACACATTCAAACAAAGCTAATTGAATCAAATGAAAGTCTAATGCATTCTACAAAGCTAATTGAATCAAATGAAAGTCAAACACAATCAAACAAAGTTTTTTTAAAAAAATGAAAGTCAAATGCATGCAACAAAGCTTTTTGAACCAAATGAAAGTTAAATGCATTCTAAAAAGCTAATTGAATCAAATGAGAGTCAAACACAATCAAAGAAAGCTTTTTGAATCAAATGAAAGTCAAATGCTTTTAACAAAGCTAATTGAATCAAATAAAACTCAAATGCATTCAACAAAGGTAATTGAATCAAATGAAAGTGAAACACATTCAATCAAAGCTTTTTGAGTCAAATGAGGGTCAAATTCATTCAACAAAGCTAATTGAATCAAATGAAAGTCAAATGCATTATTCAAAGCTAATTGAATCAAAAGAAAATTTAACACGATCAAACAAAGCTAATTGAATCAAATGAAAGTCAAACACATTCAAACAAAGCTTTTTTGAATCAAATGAAAGTCAAATGCATTCAACAAAGCTAATTTAATCAAATAAAAGTCAAATGAAATCTACAAAAATTGAATCAAATGACAGTCAAACACATTCAAACAAAGCTAATTGAATCAAACGAAAGTCTAATGCATTCTACGAAGCTAATTGAATCAGATGAAGGTGAAACACATTCAAACAAAGCTTTTTGATACAAATGAAAGTTAAATGCATTCTACAAAGCTAATTGAATCAAATAAAAGTCAAATGCATTCTACAAAGCTAAGTGAATCAAATGAAAATCAAACACATTCAATCAAAGTTTTTTGAATCAAGTGAAAGTCAAATACATTCAACAAAGCTAATTGAATCAAATGAAAGTCAAATGCATTCTAAAAAGCGAATTGAATCAAAAGAAAGTTAAACACGATCAAACAAAGCTAACTGAATCAAATGAAAGTCAAACATATTCAAACAAAGCTTTTTGAATCAAATGAAAGTCAAATGCATTCAACGAAGCTAATTGAATCAAATAATAGTCAAATGCATTCTACAAAGCTAATTGAATCAAATGAAAGTCAAACACATTCAGAAAAAGCTTTTTGATACAAATGAAAGTCAAATGCATTCAACAAAGCTAATTGAATCAAATAAATGTCAAATGCATTCTACAAAGCTAATTGAATCAAATGAAAGTGAAACACATTCAAACAAAGTTTTTTGAATCAAATGAAAGTCAAATGCATTCAACAAAGTTAATTGAATCAAATGAAAGTCAAATCCAATCTACAAAAATTGAATTAAATGAAAGTCAAACACATTCAAACAAAGCTAATTGAATCAAATGAAAGTCTAATGCATTCTACAAAGCTAATTGAATCAAATGAAAGTCAAATGCATTCTACAAAGCGAATTGAATCAAAAGAAAGTTAAACACGATCAAACAAAGCTAACTGAATCAAATGAAAGTCAAACATATTCAAACAAAGCTTTTTGAATCAAATGAAAGTTAAATGCATTTAACGAAGCTAATTGAATCAAATAATAGTCAAATGCATTCTACAAAGCTAATTGAATCAAATGAGAGTCAAACACAATCAAAGAAAGCTTTTTGAATCAAATGAAAGTCAAATGCTTTTAACAAAGCTAATTGAATCAAATAAAACTCAAATGCATTCTACAAAGGTAATTGAATCAAATGAAAGTGAAACACATTCAATCAAAGCTTTTTGAATCAAATGAGGGTCAAATTCATTCAACAAAGCTAATTGAATCAAATGAAATTCAAATGCATTATTCAAAGCTAATTGAATCAAAAGAAAATTTAACACGATCAAACAAAGCTAATTGAATCAAATGAAAGTCAAACACATTCAAACAAAGCTTTTTGAATCAAATGAAAGTCAAATGCATTCAACAAAGCTAATTTAATCAAATAAAAGTCAAATGAAATCTACAAAAATTGAATCAAATGACAGTCAAACACATTCAAACAAAGCTAATTGAATCAAACGAAAGTCTAATGCATTCTACGAAGCTAATTGAATCAGATGAAGGTGAAACACATTCAAACAAAGCTTTTTGATACAAATGAAAGTTAAATGCATTCTACAAAGCTAATTGAATCAAATAAAAGTCAAATGCATTCTACAAAGCTAAGTGAATCAAATGAAAATCAAACACATTCAATCAAAGTTTTTTGAATCAAGTGAAAGTCAAATACATTCAACAAAGCTAATTGAATCAAATGAAAGTCAAATGCATTCTAAAAAGCGAATTGAATCAAAAGAAAGTTAAACACGATCAAACAAAGCTAACTGAATCAAATGAAAGTCAAACATATTCAAACAAAGCTTTTTGAATCAAATGAAAGTCAAATGCATTCAACGAAGCTAATTGAATCAAATAATAGTCAAATGCATTCTACAAAGCTAATTGAATCAAATGAAAGTCAAACACATTCAGAAAAAGCTTTTTGATACAAATGAAAGTCAAATGCATTCAACAAAGCTAATTGAATCAAATAAATGTCAAATGCATTCTACAAAGCTAATTGAATCAAATGAAAGTGAAACACATTCAAACAAAGTTTTTTGAATCAAATGAAAGTCAAATGCATTCAACAAAGTTAATTGAATCAAATGAAAGTCAAATCCAATCTACAAAAATTGAATTAAATGAAAGTCAAACACATTCAAACAAAGCTAATTGAATCAAATGAAAGTCTAATGCATTCTACAAAGCTAATTGAATCAAATGAAAGTCAAATGCATTCTACAAAGCGAATTGAATCAAAAGAAAGTTAAACACGATCAAACAAAGCTAACTGAATCAAATGAAAGTCAAACATATTCAAACAAAGCTTTTTGAATCAAATGAAAGTTAAATGCATTTAACGAAGCTAATTGAATCAAATAATAGTCAAATGCATTCTACAAAGCTAATTGAATCAAATGAGAGTCAAACACAATCAAAGAAAGCTTTTTGAATCAAATGAAAGTCAAATGCTTTTAACAAAGCTAATTGAATCAAATAAAACTCAAATGCATTCTACAAAGGTAATTGAATCAAATGAAAGTGAAACACATTCAATCAAAGCTTTTTGAATCAAATGAGGGTCAAATTCATTCAACAAAGCTAATTGAATCAAATGAAATTCAAATGCATTATTCAAAGCTAATTGAATCAAAAGAAAATTTAACACGATCAAACAAAGCTAATTGAATCAAATGAAAGTCAAACACATTCAAACAAAGCTTTTTGAATCAAATGAAAGTCAAATGCATTCAACAAAGCTAATTGAATCAAATAAAAGTCAAATGAAATCTACAAAAATTGAATCAAATGAAAGTCAAACACATTCAAACAAAGCTAATTGAATCAAACGAAAGTCTAATGCATTCTACGAAGCTAATTGAATCAGATGAAGGTGAAACACATTCAAACAAAGCTTTTTGATACAAATGAAAGTTAAATTCATTCTACAAAGCTAATTGAATCAAATAAAAGTCAAATGCATTCTACAAAGCTAAGTGAATCAAATGAAAATCAAACACATTCAATCAAAGTTTTTTGAATCAAGTGAAAGTCAAATACATTCAACAAAGCTAATTGAATCAAATGAAAGTCAAATGCATTCTACAAAGCGAATTGAATCAAAAGAAAGTTAAACACGATCAAACAAAGCTAACTGAATTAAATGAAAGTCAAACATATTCAAACAAAGCTTTTTGAATCAAATGAAAGTTAAATGCATTCAACGAAGCTAATTGAATCAAATAATAGTCAAATGCATTCTACAAAGCTAATTGAATCAAATGAAAGTCAAACACATTCAGAAAAAGCTTTTTGATACAAATGAAAGTCAAATGCATTCAACAAAGCTAATTGAATCAAATAAAAGTCAAATGCATTCTACTAAGCTAATTGAATCAAATGAAAGTGAAACACATTCAAACAAAGTTTTTTGAATCAAATGAAAGTCAAATGCATTCAACAAAGCTAATTGAATTAAATGAAAGTCAAATGCAATCTACAAAAATTGAATAAAATGAAAGTCAAAACACATTCAAACAAAGCTAATTGAATCAAATGAAAGTCTAATGCATTCTACAAAGCTAATTGAATCAAATGAAAGTCAAACACAATCAAACAAAGTTTTTTTAAACAAATGACAGTCAAATGCATGCAACAAAGCTTTTTGAACCAAATGAAAGTTAAATGCATTCTAAAAAGCTAATTGAATCAAATGAGAGTCAAACACAATCAAAGAAAGCTTTTTGAATCAAATGAAAGTCAAATGCTTTTAACAAAGCTAATTGAATCAAATAAAACTCAAATGCATTCTACAAAGGTAATTGGATCAAATGAAAGTGAAACACATTCAATCAAAGCTTTTTGAATCAAATGAGGGTCAAATTCATTCAACAAAGCTAATTGAATCAAATGAAAGTCAAATGCATTATTCAAAGCTAATTGAATCAAAAGAAAATTTAACACGATCAAACAAAGCTAATTGAATCAAATGAAAGTCAAAACACATTCAAACAAAGCTTTTTGAATCAAATGAAAGTCAAATGCATTCAACAAAGCTAATTGAATCAAATAAAAGTCAAATGAAATCTACAAAAATTGAATCAAATGAAAGTCAAACACATTCAAACAAAGCTAATTGAATCAAACGAAAGTCTAATGCATTCTACGAAGCTAATTGAATCAGATGAAGGTCAAACATATTCAAACAAAGCTTTTTGATACAAATGAAAGTTAAATGCATTCTACAAAGCTAATTGAATCAAATAAAAGTCAAATGCATTCTACAAAGCTAATCGAATCAAATGAAAGTCAAACACATTCAATCAAAGTTTTTTGAATCAAGTGAAAGTCAAATACATTCAACAAAGCTAATTGAATCAAATGAAAGTCAAATGCATTCTACAAAGCGAATTGAATCAAAAGAAAGTTAAACACGATCAAACATAGCTAACTGAATCAATTGAAAGTCAAACATATTCAAACAAAGCTTTTTGAATCAAATGAAAGTCAAATGCATTCTACGAAGCTAATTGAATCAAATAATAGTCAAATGCATTCTACAAAGCTAATTGAATCAAATGAAAGTCAAACACATTCAGAAAAAGCTTTTTGATACAAATGAAAGTCAAATACATTCAACAAAGCTAATTGAATCAAATAAAAGTCAAATGCATTCTACAAAGCTAATTGAATCAAATGAAAGTGAAACACATTCAAACAAAGTTTTTTGAATCAAATGAAAGTCAAATGCATTAAACAAAGCTAATTGAATCAAATGAAAGTCAAATGCAATCTACAAAAATTGAATTAAATGAAAGTCAAACACATTCAAACAAAGCTAATAGAATCAAATGAAAGTCTAATGCATTCTACAAAGCTAATTGAATCAAATGAAAGTCAAACACAATCAAACAAAGTTTTTTTAAACAAATGAAAGTCAAATGCATGCAACAAAGCTAATTGAATCAAATGAAAGTCCAATGCAATCTACAAGGCTAATTGAATCAAATGAATTCAAACACATTCAACCAAAGTTTTTCGAATGATATGAAAGTCAAATACATTCAACAAAGCTAATTGAATTAAATGAAAGTCAAATGAATTTTACAAAGCTAATTGAATCAATTGAAAGTCAAACACATTCAAACAAAGCTTTTTTCAACCAAATGAAAGTTAAATGCATTCTAAAAAGCTAATTGAATCAAATGAGAGTTAAACACATTCAAAGAAAGCTTTTTGAATCAAATGAAAGTCAAATGCTTTTAACAAAGCTAATTGAATAAAATAAAACTCAAATGCATTCTACAAAGGTAATTGAATCAAATGAAAGTGAAACACATTCAATCAAAGCTTTTTGAATCAAATGAGGGTCAAATTAATTCAACAAAGCTAATTGAATCAAATGAAAGTCAAATGCATTATTCAAAGCTAATTGAATCAAAAGAAAATTTAACACGATTAAACAAAGCTAATTGAATCAAATGAAAGTCAAACACATTCAAACAAAGCTTTTTGAATAAAATGAAAGTCAAATGCATTCAAAAAAGCTAATTCAATCAAATGAAAGTCAAATGAAATCTACAAAAATTGAATCAAATGAAAGTCATCCACATTCAAACAAAGCTAATTGAATCAAACGAAAGTCTAATGCATTCTACGAAGCTAATTGAATCAGATGAAAGTCAAACACATTCAAACAAAGCTTTTTGATACAAATGAAAGTTAAATGCATTCTACAAAGCTAATTGAATCAAATAAAAGTCAAACACATTCAAACAAAGATTTTTGAATCAAATGAAAGTCGAATGCATTCAAAAAAGCTAATTGAATCAAATGAAATCTACAAAAATTGAATCAAATTAAAGTCAAACACATTCAAACAAAGCTAATTGAATCAAACGAAAGTATAATGCATTCTACGAAGCTAATTGAATCAGATGAAAGTCAAACACATTCAAACAAAGCTTTTTGATACAAATGAAAGTTAAATGCATTCTACAAAGCTAATTGAATCAAATAAAAGTCAAATGCATTCTACAAAGCTAAGTGAATCAAATGAAAGTCGAACACATTCAATCAAAGTTTTTTGAATCAAGTGAAAGTCAAATACATTCAACAAAGCTAATTGAATCAAATGAAAGTCAAATGCATTCTACAAAGCGAATTGAATCAAAAGAAAGTTAAACACGATCAAACAAAGCTAACTGAATCAAATTAAAGTCAAACTCATTCAAACAAAGCTAATTGAATCAAATAAAAATCTAATGCATTCTACGAAGCTAATTGAATCAGATGAAAGTCAAACACATTCAAACAAAGCTTTTTGATACAAATGAAAGTTAAATGCATTATACAAAGTTAATTGAATCAAATAAAAGTCAAATGCATTCTACAAAGCTAAGTGAATCAAATGAAAGTCAAACACATTTAATCAAAGTTTTTTGAATCAAGTGCAAGTCAAATACATTCAACAAAGCTAATTGAATCAAATGAAAGTCAAATGCATTCTACAAAGCGAATTGAATCAAAAGAAAGTTAAACACGATCAAACAAAGCTAACTGAATTAAATGAAAGTCAAACATATTTAAACAAAGCTTTTTGAATCAAATGAAAGTCAAATGCATTCAACGAAGCTAATTGAATCAAATAATAGTCAAATGCATTCTACAAAGCTATTTGAAGCAAATGAAAGTCAAAACACATTCAGAAAAAGCTTTTTGATACAAATGAAAGTCAAATGCATTCAACAAAGCTAATTGAATCAAATAAAAGTCAAATGCATTCTACAAAGCTAATTGAATCAAATGAAAGTGAAACACATTCAAACAAAACTTTTTGAATCAAATGAAAGTCAAATGCATTCAACAAAGCTAATTGAATCAAATGTAAGTCAAATGCAATCTACAAAAATTGAATTAAATGAAAGTCAAACACATTCAAACAAAGCTAATTGAATCAAATGAAAGTCAAAACACATTCAAACAAAGTTTTTTTAAACAAATGAAAGTCAAATGCATGCAACAAAGCTAATTGAATCAAACGAAAGTCAAATGCATTCTACAAACCTTATTGAATCAAATGAAAGTCAAACATATTCAAACAAAGCTTTTTTAATCAAATGAAAGTCAAATGCATTCAACAAAGCTAATTGAATCAAATGAAATTCAAATGCATTCTAAAAGGCTAATTGAATCAAATGAAAGTGAAACACATTCAAACATAGCTTTTTGAATCAAATGAAAGTCAAATGCATTCAAATAAGCTAATTGAATCAATTGAAAGTCAAACACATTCTACAAAGCTAATTGAATCAAATAAAAGTCAAACACATTCAAACATAGCTTTTTGAATCAAATAAAAGTCAAATGCTTTCAACAAAGCTAATTGAATCAAATGAAAGTCAAATGCAATCTACAAGGCTAATTGAATCAAATGAATTCAAACACATTCAACCAAAGTTTTTCGAATGATATGAAAGTCAAATACATTCAATAAAGCTAATTGAATTAAATGAAAGTCAAAACACATTCAAACAATGCTTTTTGAACCAAATGAAAGTTAAATGCATTCTAAAAAGCTAATTGAATCAAATGAGAGTCAAACACAATCAAAGAAAGCTTTTTGAATCAAATGAAAGTCAAATGCTTTTAATAAAGCTAATTGAATCAAATAAAACTCAAATGCATTCTACAAAGGTAATTGAATCAAATGAAAGTGAAACACATTCAATCAAAGCTTTTTGAATCAAATGAGGGTCAAATTCATTCAACAAAGCTAATTGAATCAAATGAAAGTCAAATGCATTATTCAAAGCTAATTGAATCAAAAGAAAATTTAACACGATCAAACAAAGCTAATTGAATCAAATGAAAGTCAAACACATTCAAACAAAGCTTTTTGAATCAAATGAAAGTCAAATGCATTCAAAAAAGCTAATTGAATCAAATGAAAGTCAAATGAAATCTAAAAAAATTGAATCAAATGAAAGTCAAACACATTCAAACAAAGCTAATTGAATCAAACGAAAGTCTAATGCATTCTACGAAGCTAATTGAATCAGATGAAGGTCAAACACATTCAAACAAAGCTTTTTGATACAAATGAAAGTTAAATGCATTCTACAAACCTAATTGAATCAAATAAAAGTCAAATGCATTCTACAAAGCTAAGTGAATCAAATGAAAGTTAAACACATTCAATCAAAGTTTTTTGAATCAAGTGAAAGTCAAATACATTCAACAAAGCTAATTGAATCGAATGAAAGTCAAATGCATTCTACAAAGCGAATTGAATCAAAAGAAAGTTAAACACGATCAAACAAAGCTAACTGAATCAAATGAAAGTCAAACATATTCAAACAAAGCTTTTTGAATCAAATGAAAGTCAAATGCATTCAATGAAGCTAATTGAATCAAATAATAGTCAAATGCATTCTACAAAGCTAATTGAATCAAATGAAAGTCAAACACATTCAGAAAAAGCTTTTTGATACAAATGAAAGTCAAATGCATTCAACAAAGCTAATTGAATCAAATAAAAGTCAAATTTATTCTACTAAGCTAATTGAATCAAATGAAAGTGAAACACATTCAAACAAAGTTTTTTGAATCAAATGAAAGTCAAATGCATTCAACAAAGCTAATTGAATTAAATGAAAGTCAAATGCAATCTACAAAAATTGAATTAAATGAAAGTCAAACACATTCAAACAAAGCTAATTGAATCAAATGAAAGTCTAATGCATTCTACAAAGCTAATTGAATCAAATGAAAGTCAAACACAATCAAACAAAGTTTTTTTAAACAAATGACAGTCAAATGCATGCAACAAAGCTTTTTGAACCAAACGAAAGTTAAATGCATTCTAAAAAGCTAATTGAATCAAATGAGAGTCAAACACAATCAAAGAAAGCTTTTTGAATCAAATGAAAGTCAAATGCTTTTAACAAAGCTAATTGAATCAAATAAAACTCAAATGCATTCTACAAAGGTAATTGGATCAAATGAAAGTGAAACACATTCAATCAAAGCTTTTTGAATCAAATGAGGGTCAAATTCATTCAACAAAGCTAATTGAATCAAATGAAAGTCAAATGCATTATTCAAAGCTAATTGAATCAAAAGAAAATTTAACACGATCAAACAAAGCTAATTGAATCAAATGAAAGTCAAACACATTCAAACAAAGCTTTTTGAATCAAATGAAAGTCAAATGCATTCAACAAAGCTAATTGAATCAAATAAAAGTCAAATGAAATCTACAAAAATTGAATCAAATGAAAGTCAAACACATTCAAACAAAGCTAATTGAATCAAACGAAAGTCTAATGCATTCTACGAAGCTAATTGAATCAGATGAAGGTCAAACACATTCAAACAAAGCTTTTTGATACAAATGAAAGTTAAATGCATTCTACAAAGCTAATTGAATCAAATAAAATGCAAATGCATTCTACAAAGCTAATCGAATCAAATGAAAGTCAAACACATATAATCAAAGTTTTTTGAATCAAGTGAAAGTCAAATACATTCAACAAAGCTAATTGAATCAAATGAAAGTCAAATGCATTCTACAAAGCGAATTGAATCAAAAGAAAGTTAAACACGATCAAACATAGCTAACTGAATCAAATGAAAGTCAAACATATTGAAACAAAGCTTTTTGAATCAAATGAAAGTCAAATGCATTCAACGAAGCTAATTGAATCAAATAATAGTCAAATGCATTATACAAAGCTAATTGAATCAAATGAAGGTCAAACACATTCAGAAAAAGCTTTTTGATACAAATGAAAGTCAAATGCATTCAACAAAGCTAATTGAATCAAATAAAAGTCAAATGCATTCTACTAAGCTAATTGAATCAAATGAAAGTGAAACACATTCAAACAAAGTTTTTTGAATCAAATGAAAGTCAAATGCATTCAACAAAGCTAATTGAATTAAATGAAAGTCAAATGCAATCTACAAAAATTGAATTAAATGAAAGTCAAACACATTCAAACAAAGCTAATTGAATCAAATGAAAGTCTAATGCATTCTACAAAGCTAATTGAATCAAAAGAAAGTCAAACACAATCAAACAAAGTTTTTTTAAAACAAATGAAAGTCAAATGCATGCAACAAAGCTTTTTGAACCAAATGAAAGTTAAATGCATTCTAAAAAGCTAATTGAATCAAATGAGAGTCAAACACAATCAAAGAAAGCTTTTTGAATCAAATGAAAGTCAAATGCTTTTAACAAAGCTAATTGAATCAAATAAAACTCAAATGCATTCTACAAAGGTAATTGGATCAAATGAAAGTGAAACACATTCAATCAAAGCTTTTTGAATCAAATGAGGGTCAAATTCATTCAACAAAGCTAATTGAATCAAATGAAAGTCAAATGCATTATTCAAAGCTAATTGAATCAAAAGAAAATTTAACACGATCAAACAAAGCTAATTGAATCAAATGAAAGTCAAACACATTCAAACAAAGCTTTTTGAATCAAATGAAAGTCAAATGCATTCAACAAAGCTAATTGAATCAAATAAAAGTCAAATGAAATCTACAAAAATTGAATCAAATGAAAGTCAAACGCATTCAAACAAAGCTAATTGAATCAAACGAAAGTCTAATGCATTCTACGAAGCTAATTGAATCAGATGAAGGTCAAACATATTCAAACAAAGCTTTTTGATACAAATGAAAGTTAAATGCATTCTACAAAGCTAATTGAATCAAATAAAAGTCAAATGCATTCTACAAAGCTAATCGAATCAAATGAAAGTCAAACACATTCAATCAAAGTTTTTTGAATCAAGTGAAAGTCAAATAAATTCAACAAAGCTAATTGAATCAAATGAAAGTCAAATGCATTCTACAAAGCGAATTGAATCAAAAGAAAGTTAAACACGATCAAACATAGCTAACTGAATCAATTGAAAGTCAAACATATTCAAACAAAGCTTTTTGAATCAAATGAAAGTCAAACGCATTCTACGAAGCTAATTGAATCAAATAATAGTCAAATGCATTCTACAAAGCTAATTGAATCAAATGAAAGTCAAACACATTCAGAAAAAGCTTTTTGATACAAATGAAAGTCAAATGCATTCAACAAAGCTAATTGAATCAAATAAAAGTCAAATGCATTCTACAAAGCTAATTGAATCAAATGAAAGTGAAACACATTCAAACAAAGTAATTTGAATCAAATGAAAGTCAAATGCATTCAACAAAGCTAATTGAATCAAATGAAAGTCAAATGCAATCTACAAAAATTGAATTAAATGAAAGTCAAACACATTCAAACAAAGCTAATTGAATCAAATGAAAGTCTAATGCATTCTACAAAGCTAATTGAATCAAATGAAAGTCAAACACAATCAAACAAAGTTTTTTTAAGCAAATGAAAGTCAAATGCATGCAACAAAGCTAATTGAATCAAATGAAAGTCCAATGCAATCTACAAGGCTAATTGAATCAAATGAATTCAAACACATTCAACCAAAGTTTTTCGAATGATATGAAAGTCAAATACATTCAACAAAGCTAATTGAATTAAATGAAACTCAAATGAATTTTACAAAGCTAATTGAATCAAATGAAAGTCAAACATATTCAAACAAAGTTTTTTCAACCAAATGAAAGTTAAATGCATTCTAAAAAGCTAATTGAATCAAATGAGAGTTAAACACATTCAAAGAAAGCTTTTTGAATCAAATGAAAGTCAAATGCTTTTAATAAAGCTAATTGAATCAAATAAAACTCAAATGCATTCTACAAAGGTAATTGAATCAAATGAAAGTGAAACACATTCAATCAAAGCTTTTTGAATCAAATGAGGGTCAAATTCATTCAACAAAGCTAATTGAATCAAATGAAAGTCAAATGCATTATTCAAAGCTAATTGAATCAAAAGAAAATTTAACACGATCAAACAAAGCTAATTGAATCAAATGAAAGTCAAACACATTCAAACAAAGCTTTTTGAATCAAATGAAAGTCAAATGCATTCAAAAAAGCTAATTGAATCAAATGAAAGTCAAATGAAATCTAAAAAAATTGAATCAAATGAAAGTCAAACACATTCAAACAAAGCTAATTGAATCAAACGAAAGTCTAATGCATTCTACGAAGCTAATTGAATCAGATGAAGGTCAAACATATTCAAA
The DNA here is from genome assembly GCF_001683475.1 of Chenopodium quinoa. NCBI lineage: Eukaryota > Viridiplantae > Streptophyta > Magnoliopsida > Caryophyllales > Amaranthaceae > Chenopodium > Chenopodium quinoa. The sequence continues at coordinate 62,580 of NW_018744117.1, read as the reverse complement.
CAAAGCTTTTTGATACAAATGAAAGTTAAATGCATTCTACAAAGCTAATTGAATCAAATAAAAGTCAAATGCATTCTACAAAGCTAATCGAATCAAATGAAAGTCAAACACATTCAATCAAAGTTTTTTGAATCAAGTGAAAGTCAAATAAATTCAACAAAGCTAATTGAATCAAATGAAAGTCAAATGCATTCTACAAAGCGAATTGAATCAAAAGAAAGTTAAACACGATCAAACATAGCTAACTGAATCAATTGAAAGTCAAACATATTCAAACAAAGCTTTTTGAATCAAATGAAAGTCAAACGCATTCTACGAAGCTAATTGAATCAAATAATAGTCAAATGCATTCTACAAAGCTAATTGAATCAAATGAAAGTCAAACACATTCAGAAAAAGCTTTTTGATACAAATGAAAGTCAAATGCATTCAACAAAGCTAATTGAATCAAATAAAAGTCAAATGCATTCTACAAAGCTAATTGAATCAAATGAAAGTGAAACACATTCAAACAAAGTAATTTGAATCAAATGAAAGTCAAATGCATTCAACAAAGCTAATTGAATCAAATGAAAGTCAAATGCAATCTACAAAAATTGAATTAAATTAAAGTCAAACACATTCAAACAAAGCTAATTGAATCAAATGAAAGTCTAATGCATTCTACAAAGCTAATTGAATCAAATGAAAGTCAAACACAATCAAACAAAGTTTTTTTAAACAAATGACAGTCAAATGCATGCAACAAAGCTTTTTGAACCAAACGAAAGTTAAATGCATTCTAAAAAGCTAATTGAATCAAATGAGAGTCAAACACAATCAAAGAAAGCTTTTTGAATCAAATGAAAGTCAAATGCTTTTAACAAAGCTAATTGAATCAAATAAAACTCAAATGCATTCTACAAAGGTAATTGGATCAAATGAAAGTGAAACACATTCAATCAAAGCTTTTTGAATCAAATGAGGGTCAAATTCATTCAACAAAGCTAATTGAATCAAATGAAAGTCAAATGCATTATTCAAAGCTAATTGAATCAAAAGAAAATTTAACACGATCAAACAAAGCTAATTGAATCAAATGAAAGTCAAACACATTCAAACAAAGCTTTTTGAATCAAATGAAAGTCAAATGCATTCAACAAAGCTAATTGAATCAAATAAAAGTCAAATGAAATCTACAAAAATTGAATCAAATGAAAGTCAAACACATTCAAACAAAGCTAATTGAATCAAACGAAAGTCTAATGCATTCTACGAAGCTAATTGAATCAGATGAAGGTCAAACACATTCAAACAAAGCTTTTTGATACAAATGAAAGTTAAATGCATTCTACAAAGCTAATTGAATCAAATAAAATGCAAATGCATTCTACAAAGCTAATCGAATCAAATGAAAGTCAAACACATATAATCAAAGTTTTTTGAATCAAGTGAAAGTCAAATACATTCAACAAAGCTAATTGAATCAAATGAAAGTCAAATGCATTCTACAAAGCGAATTGAATCAAAAGAAAGTTAAACACGATCAAACATAGCTAACTGAATCAAATGAAAGTCAAACATATTGAAACAAAGCTTTTTGAATCAAATGAAAGTCAAATGCATTCAACGAAGCTAATTGAATCAAATAATAGTCAAATGCATTATACAAAGCTAATTGAATCAAATGAAGGTCAAACACATTCAGAAAAAGCTTTTTGATACAAATGAAAGTCAAATGCATTCAACAAAGCTAATTGAATCAAATAAAAGTCAAATGCATTCTACTAAGCTAATTGAATCAAATGAAAGTGAAACACATTCAAACAAAGTTTTTTGAATCAAATGAAAGTCAAATGCATTCAACAAAGCTAATTGAATTAAATGAAAGTCAAATGCAATCTACAAAAATTGAATTAAATGAAAGTCAAACACATTCAAACAAAGCTAATTGAATCAAATGAAAGTCTAATGCATTCTACAAAGCTAATTGAATCAAAAGAAAGTCAAACACAATCAAACAAAGTTTTTTTAAAACAAATGAAAGTCAAATGCATGCAACAAAGCTTTTTGAACCAAATGAAAGTTAAATGCATTCTAAAAAGCTAATTGAATCAAATGAGAGTCAAACACAATCAAAGAAAGCTTTTTGAATCAAATGAAAGTCAAATGCTTTTAACAAAGCTAATTGAATCAAATAAAACTCAAATGCATTCTACAAAGGTAATTGGATCAAATGAAAGTGAAACACATTCAATCAAAGCTTTTTGAATCAAATGAGGGTCAAATTCATTCAACAAAGCTAATTGAATCAAATGAAAGTCAAATGCATTATTCAAAGCTAATTGAATCAAAAGAAAATTTAACACGATCAAACAAAGCTAATTGAATCAAATGAAAGTCAAACACATTCAAACAAAGCTTTTTGAATCAAATGAAAGTCAAATGCATTCAACAAAGCTAATTGAATCAAATAAAAGTCAAATGAAATCTACAAAAATTGAATCAAATGAAAGTCAAACACATTCAAACAAAGCTAATTGAATCAAACGAAAGTCTAATGCATTCTACGAAGCTAATTGAATCAGATGAAGGTCAAACATATTCAAACAAAGCTTTTTGATACAAATGAAAGTTAAATGCATTCTACAAAGCTAATTGAATCAAATAAAAGTCAAATGCATTCTACAAAGCTAATCGAATCAAATGAAAGTCAAACACATTCAATCAAAGTTTTTTGAATCAAGTGAAAGTCAAATAAATTCAACAAAGCTAATTGAATCAAATGAAAGTCAAATGCATTCTACAAAGCGAATTGAATCAAAAGAAAGTTAAACACGATCAAACATAGCTAACTGAATCAATTGAAAGTCAAACATATTCAAACAAAGCTTTTTGAATCAAATGAAAGTCAAACGCATTCTACGAAGCTAATTGAATCAAATAATAGTCAAATGCATTCTACAAAGCTAATTGAATCAAATGAAAGTCAAACACATTCAGAAAAAGCTTTTTGATACAAATGAAAGTCAAATGCATTCAACAAAGCTAATTGAATCAAATAAAAGTCAAATGCATTCTACAAAGCTAATTGAATCAAATGAAAGTGAAACACATTCAAACAAAGTAATTTGAATCAAATGAAAGTCAAATGCATTCAACAAAGCTAATTGAATCAAATGAAAGTCAAATGCAATCTACAAAAATTGAATTAAATGAAAGTCAAACACATTCAAACAAAGCTAATTGAATCAAATGAAAGTCTAATGCATTCTACAAAGCTAATTGAATCAAATGAAAGTCAAACACAATCAAACAAAGTTTTTTTAAGCAAATGAAAGTCAAATGCATGCAACAAAGCTAATTGAATCAAATGAAAGTCCAATGCAATCTACAAGGCTAATTGAATCAAATGAATTCAAACACATTCAACCAAAGTTTTTCGAATGATATGAAAGTCAAATACATTCAACAAAGCTAATTGAATTAAATGAAACTCAAATTAATTTTACAAAGCTAATTGAATTAAATGAAAGTCAAACACATTCAAACAATGCTTTTTGAACCAAATGAAAGTTAAATGCATTCTAAAAAGCTAATTGAATCAAATGAGAGTCAAACACAATCAAAGAAAGCTTTTTGAATCAAATGAAAGTCAAATGCTTTTAATAAAGCTAATTGAATCAAATAAAACTCAAATGCATTCTACAAAGGTAATTGAATCAAATGAAAGTGAAACACATTCAATTAAAGCTTTTTGAATCAAATGAGGGTCAAATTCATTCAACAAAGCTAATTGAATCAAATGAAAGTCAAATGCATTATTCAAAGCTAATTGAATCAAAAGAAAATTTAACACGATCAAACAAAGCTAATTGAATCAAATGAAAGTCAAACACATTCAAACAAAGCTTTTTGAATCAAATGAAAGTCAAATGCATTCAAAAAAGCTAATTGAATCAAATGAAAGTCAAATGAAATCTAAAAAAATTGAATCAAATGAAAGTCAAACACATTCAAACAAAGCTAATTGAATCAAACGAAAGTCTAATGCATTCTACGAAGCTAATTGAATCAGATGAAGGTCAAACACATTCAAACAAAGGTTTTTGATACAAATGAAAGTTAAATGCATTCTACAAACCTAATTGAATCAAATAAAAGTCAAATGCATTCTACAAAGCTAAGTGAATCAAATGAAAGTTAAACACATTCAATCAAAGTTTTTTGAATCAAGTGAAAGTCAAATACATTCAACAAAGCTAATTGAATCAAATGAAAGTCAAATGCATTCTACAAAGCGAATTGAATCAAAAGAAAGTTAAACACGATCAAACAAAGCTAACTGAATCAAATGAAAGTCAAACATATTCAAACAAAGCTTTTTGAATCAAATGAAAGTCAAATGCATTCAATGAAGCTAATTGAATCAAATAATAGTCAAATGCATTCTACAAAGCTAATTGAATCAAATGAAAGTCAAACACATTCAGAAAAAGCTTTTTGATACAAATGAAAGTCAAATGCATTCAACAAAGCTAATTGAATCAAATAAAAGTCAAATTTATTCTACTAAGCTAATTGAATCAAATGAAAGTGAAACACATTCAAACAAAGTTTTTTGAATCAAATGAAAGTCAAATGCATTCAACAAAGCTAATTGAATTAAATGAAAGTCAAATGCAATCTACAAAAATTGAATTAAATGAAAGTCAAACACATTCAAACAAAGCTAATTGAATCAAATGAAAGTCTAATGCATTCTACAAAGCTAATTGAATCAAATGAAAGTCAAACACAATCAAACAAAGTTTTTTTAAACAAATGACAGTCAAATGCATGCAACAAAGCTTTTTGAACCAAACGAAAGTTAAATGCATTCTAAAAAGCTAATTGAATCAAATGAGAGTCAAACACAATCAAAGAAAGCTTTTTGAATCAAATGAAAGTCAAATGCTTTTAACAAAGCTAATTGAATCAAATAAAACTCAAATGCATTCTACAAAGGTAATTGGATCAAATGAAAGTGAAACACATTCAATCAAAGCTTTTTGAATCAAATGAGGGTCAAATTCATTCAACAAAGCTAATTGAATCAAATGAAAGTCAAATGCATTATTCAAAGCTAATTGAATCAAAAGAAAATTTAACACGATCAAACAAAGCTAATTGAATCAAATGAAAGTCAAACACATTCAAACAAAGCTTTTTGAATCAAATGAAAGTCAAATGCATTCAACAAAGCTAATTGAATCAAATAAAAGTCAAATGAAATCTACAAAAATTGAATCAAATGAAAGTCAAACACATTCAAACAAAGCTAATTGAATCAAACGAAAGTCTAATGCATTCTACGAAGCTAATTGAATCAGATGAAGGTCAAACACATTCAAACAAAGCTTTTTGATACAAATGAAAGTTAAATGCATTCTACAAAGCTAATTGAATCAAATAAAATGCAAATGCATTCTACAAAGCTAATCGAATCAAATGAAAGTCAAACACATTCAATCAAAGTTTTTTGAATCAAGTGAAAGTCAAATACATTCAACAAAGCTAATTGAATCAAATGAAAGTCAAATGCATTCTACAAAGCGAATTGAATCAAAAGAAAGTTAAACACGATCAAACATAGCTAACTGAATCAAATGAAAGTCAAACATATTGAAACAAAGCTTTTTGAATCAAATGAAAGTCAAATGCATTCAACGAAGCTAATTGAATCAAATAATAGTCAAATGCATTATACAAAGCTAATTGAATCAAATGAAGGTCAAACACATTCAGAAAAAGCTTTTTGATACAAATGAAAGTCAAATGCATTCAACAAAGCTAATTGAATCAAATAAAAGTCAAATGCATTCTACTAAGCTAATTGAATCAAATGAAAGTGAAACACATTCAAACAAAGTTTTTTGAATCAAATGAAAGTCAAATGCATTCAACAAAGCTAATTGAATTAAATGAAAGTCAAATGCAATCTACAAAAATTGAATTAAATGAAAGTCAAACACATTCAAACAAAGCTAATTGAATCAAATGAAAGTCTAATGCATTCAAACAAAGCTTTTTGAATCAAATGAAAGTCAAATGCATTCAACAAAGCGAATTGAATCAAATAAAAGTCAAATGAAATCTACAAAAATTGAATCAAATGAAAGTCAAACACATTCAAACAAAGCTAATTGAATCAAACGAAAGTCTAATGCATTCTACGAAGCTAATTGAATCAGATGAAGGTCAAACATATTCAAACAAAGCTTTTTGATACAAATGAAAGTTAAATGCATTCTACAAAGCTAATTGAATCAAATAAAAGTCAAATGCATTCTACAAAGCTAATCGAATCAAATGAAAGTCAAACACATTCAATCAAAGTTTTTTGAATCAAGTGAAAGTCAAATAAATTCAACAAAGCTAATTGAATCAAATGAAAGTCAAATGCATTCTACAAAGCGAATTGAATCAAAAGAAAGTTAAACACGATCAAACATAGCTAACTGAATCAATTGAAAGTCAAACATATTCAAACAAAGCTTTTTGAATCAAATGAAAGTCAAATGCATTCTACGAAGCTAATTGAATCAAATAATAGTCAAATGCATTCTACAAAGCTAATTGAATCAAATGAAAGTCAAACACATTCAGAAAAAGCTTTTTGATACAAATGAAAGTCAAATGCATTCAACAAAGCTAATTGAATCAAGTAAAAGTCAAATGCATTCTACAAAGCTAATTGAATCAAATGAAAGTGAAACACATTCAAACAAAGTAATTTGAATCAAATGAAAGTCAAATGCATTCAACAAAGCTAATTGAATCAAATGAAAGTCAAATGCAATCTACAAAAATTGAATTAAATTAAAGTCAAACACATTCAAACAAAGCTAATTGAATCAAATGAAAGTCTAATGCATTCTACAAAGCTAATTGAATCAAATGAAAGTCAAACACAATCAAACAAAGTTTTTTTAAGCAAATGAAAGTCAAATGCATGCAACAAAGCTAATTGAATCAAATGAAAGTCCAATGCAATCTACAAGGCTAATTGAATCAAATGAATTCAAACACATTCAACCAAAGTTTTTCGAATGATATGAAAGTCAAATACATTCAACAAAGCTAATTGAATTAAATGAAACTCAAATGAATTTTACAAAGCTAATTGAATCAAATGAAAGTCAAACATATTCAAACAAAGCTTTTTCAACCAAATGAAAGTTAAATGCATTCTAAAAAGCTAATTGAATCAAATGAGAGTTAAACACATTCAAAGAAAGCTTTTTGAATCAAATGAAAGTCAAATGCTTTTAACAAAGCTAATTGAATAAAATAAAACTCAAATGCATTCTACAAAGGTAATTGAATCAAATGAAAGTGAAACACATTCAATCAAAGCTTTTTGAATCAAATGAGGGTCAAATTAATTCAACAAAGCTAATTGAATCAAATGAAAGTCAAATGCATTATTCAAAGCTAATTGAATCAAAAGAAAATTTAACACGATTAAACAAAGCTAATTGAATCAAATGAAAGTCAAACACATTCAAACAAAGCTTTTTGAATTAAATGAAAGTCAAATGCATTCAAAAAAGCTAATTCAATCAAATGAAAGTCAAATGAAATCTACAAAAATTGAATCAAATGAAAGTCAAACACATTCAAACAAAGCTAATTGAATCAAACGAAAGTCTAATGCATTCTACAAAGCTAATTGAATCAGATGAAAGTCAAACACATTCAAACAAAGCTTTTTGATACAAATGAAAGTTAAATGCATTCTACAAAGCTAATTGAATCAAATAAAAGTCAAACACATTCAAACAAAGATTTTTGAATCAAATGAAAGTCGAATGCATTCAAAAAAGCTAATTGAATCAAATGAAAGTCAAATGAAATCTACAAAAATTGAATCAAATTAAAGTCAAACACATTCAAACAAAGCTAATTGAATCAAACGAAAGTATAATGCATTCTACGAAGCTAATTGAATCAGATGAAAGTCAAACACATTCAAACAAAGCTTTTTGATACAAATGAAAGTTAAATGCATTCTACAAAGCTAATTGAATCAAATAAAAGTCAAATGCATTCTACAAAGCTAAGTGAATCAAATGAAAGTCGAACACATTCAATCAAAGTTTTTTGAATCAAGTGAAAGTCAAATACATTCAACAAAGCTAATTGAATCAAATGAAAGTCAAATGCATTCTACAAAGCGAATTGAATCAAAAGAAAGTTAAACACGATCAAACAAAGCTAACTGAATCAAATGAAAGTCAAACTCATTCAAACAAAGCTAATTGAATCAAATAAAAATCTAATGCATTCTACGAAGCTAATTGAATCAGATGAAAGTCAAACACATTCAAACAAAGCTTTTTGATACAAATGAAAGTTAAATGCATTATACAAAGTTAATTGAATCAAATAAAAGTCAAATGCATTCTACAAAGCTAAGTGAATCAAATGAAAGTCAAACACATTTAATCAAAGTTTTTTGAATCAAGTGCAAGTCAAATACATTCAACAAAGCTAATTGAATCAAATGAAAGTCAAATGCATTCTACAAAGCGAATTGAATCAAAAGAAAGTTAAACACGATCAAACAAAGCTAACTGAATTAAATGAAAGTCAAACATATTTAAACAAAGCTTTTTGAATCAAATGAAAGTCAAATGCATTCAACGAAGCTAATTGAATCAAATAATAGTCAAATGCATTCTACAAAGCTATTTGAAGCAAATGAAAGTCAAACACATTCAGAAAAAGCTTTTTGATACAAATGAAAGTCAAATGCATTCAACAAAGCTAATTGAATCAAATAAAAGTCAAATGCATTCTACAAAGCTAATTGAATCAAATGAAAGTGAAACACATTCAAACAAAACTTTTTGAATCAAATGAAAGTCAAATGCATTCAACAAAGCTAATTGAATCAAATGTAAGTCAAATGCAATCTACAAAAATTGAATTAAATGAAAGTCAAACACATTCAAACAAAGCTAATTGAATCAAATGAAAGTCAAACACATTCAAACAAAGTTTTTTTAAACAAATGAAAGTCAAATGCATGCAACAAAGCTAATTGAATCAAACGAAAGTCAAATGCATTCTACAAAGCTTATTGAATCAAATGAAAGTCAAACACATTCAAACAAAGCTTTTTTAATCAAATGAAAGTCAAATGCATTCAACAAAGCTAATTGAATCAAATGAAATTCAAATGCATTCTAAAAGGCTAATTGAATCAAATGAAAGTGAAACACATTCAAACATAGCTATTTGAATCAAATGAAAGTCAAATGCATTCAAATAAGCTAATTGAATCAATTGAAAGGCAAACACATTCTACAAAGCTAATTGAATCAAATAAAAGTCAAACACATTCAAACATAGCTTTTTGAATCAAATGAAAGTCAAATGCTTTCAACAAAGCTAATTGAATCAAATGAAAGTCAAATGCAATCTACAAGGCTAATTGAATCAAATGAATTCAAACACATTCAACCAAAGTTTTTCGAATGATATGAAAGTCAAATACATTCAACAAAGCTAATTGAATTAAATGAAAGTCAAACACATTCAAACAATGCTTTTTGAACCAAATGAAAGTTAAATGCATTCTAAAAAGCTAATTGAATCAAATGAGAGTCAAACACAATCAAAGAAAGCTTTTTGAATCAAATGAAAGTCAAATGCTTTTAATAAAGCTAATTGAATCAAATAAAACTCAAATGCATTCTTCAAAGGTAATTGAATCAAATGAAAGTGAAACACATTCAATCAAAGCTTTTTGAATCAAATGAGGGTCAAATTCATTCAACAAAGCTAATTGAATCAAATGAAAGTCAAATGCATTATTCAAAACTAATTGAATCAAAAGAAAATTTAACACGATCAAACAAAGCTAATTGAATCAAATGAAAGTCAAACACATTCAAACAAAGCTTTTTGAATCAAATGAAAGTCAAATGCATTCAAAAAAGCTAATTGAATCAAATGAAAGTCAAATGAAATCTAAAAAAAATTGAATCAAATGAAAGTCAAACACATTCAAACAAAACTAATTGAATCAAACGAAAGTCTAATGCATTCTACGAAGCTAATTGAATCAGATGAAGGTCAAACACATTCAAACAAAGCTTTTTGATACAAATGAAAGTTAAATGCATTCTACAAACCTATTTGAATCAAATAAAAGTCAAATGCATTCTACAAAGCTAAGTGAATCAAATGAAAGTTAAACACATTCAATCAAAGTTTTTTGAATCAAGTGAAAGTCAAATACATTCAACAAAGCTAATTGAATCAAATGAAAGTCAAATGCATTCTACAAAGCGAATTGAATCAAAAGAAAGTTAAACACGATCAAACAAATCTAACTAAATCAAATGAAAGTCAAACATATTCAAACAAAGCTTTTTGAATCAAATGAAAGTCAAATGCATTCAATGAAGCTAATTGAATCAAATAATAGTAAAATGCATTCAACAAAGCTAATTGAATCAAATGAAAGTCAAATGCTATCTACAAAAATTGAATTAAATGAAAGTCAAACACATTCAAACAAAGCTAATTGAATCAAATGAAAGTCTAATGCGTTCTACAAAGCTAATTAAATCAAATGACAGTCAAACACAATCAAACAAAGTTTTTTTAAACAAATGAAAGTCAAATGCATGCAACAAAGCTAATTGAATCAAATGAAAGTCAAATGCATTCCACAAAGCTAATTGAATCAAATGAAAGTCAAACACATTCAAACAAAGCTTTTTTAATCAAATGAAAGTCAAATGCATTCAACAAAGCTAATTGAATCAAATGAAAGTCAAATGCAATCTACAAAAATTGAATTAAATGAAAGTCAAACACGTTCAAACAAAGCTAATTGAATCAAATGAAAGTCTAATGCATTCTACATAGCTAATTGAATCAAATGAAAGTCAAACACATTCAAACAAAGTTTTTTGAAACAAATGAAAGTGAAATGCATGCAACAAAGCTAATTGAATCAAATGAAAGTCAAATGCATTCTACAAAGCTTATTGAATCAAATGAAAGTCAAACACATTCAAATAAAGCTTTTTTAATCAAATGAAAGTCAAATGCATTCAACAAAGCTAATTGAATCAAATGAAATTCAAATGCATTCTAAAAGGCTAATTGAATCAAATGAAAGTCAAACACATTCAAACATAGCTTTTTGAATCAAATGAAAGTCAAATGCATTCAAATAAGCTAATTGAATCAAATGAAAGTCAAACACATTATACAAAGCTAATTGAATCAAATGAAAGTCAAACACATTCAAACATAGCTTTTTGAATCAAATGAAAGTCAAATGCTTTCAACAAAGCTAATTGAATCAAATGAAAGTCAAATGCAATCTACAAGGCTAATTGAATCAAATGAATTTAAACACATTCAACCAAAGTTTTTCGAATGATATGAAATTCAAATACATTCAACAAAGCTAATTGAATTAAATGAAAGTCAAATGCATTCTACAAAGCTAATTGAATCAAATGAAAGTCAAACACATTCAAACAAAGCTTTTTGAATCAAATGAAAGTTAAATGCATTCTAAAAAGCTAATTGAATCAAACGAAAGTCTAATGCATTCTACGAAGCTAAATGAATCAGATGAAAGTCAAACACATTCAAACAAAGCTTTTTGATACAAATGAAAGTTAAATGCATTCTACAAAGCTAATTGAATCAAATAAAAGTCACATGCATTCTACAAAGCGAAGTGAATCAAATGAAAGTTAAACACATTCAATCAAAGTTTTTTGAATCAAGTGAAAGTCAAATAAATTCAACAAAGCTAATTGAATCAAATGAAAGTTAAATGCATTCTACAAAGCTAATTGAATCTAATGAGAGTCAAACACATTCAAAGAAAGCTTTTTGAATCAAATGAAAGTCAAATGCTTTTAACAAAGCTAATTGAATCAAATAAAACTCAAATGCATTCTACAAAGGTAATTGAATCAAATGAAAGTGAAACACATTCAATCAAAGCTTTTTGAATCAAATGAAAGTCAAATTCATTCAACAAAGCTAATTGAATCAAATGAAAGTCAAATGCATTATTCAAAGCTAATTGAATCAAAAGATAATTTAACACGATCAAACAAAGCTAATTGAATCTAATGAAAGTCAAACACATTCAAATAAAGCTTTTAAAATCAAATGAAAGTCAAATGCATTCAAAAAAGCTAATTGAATCAAATGAATGTCAAATGAAATATACAAAAATTGAATCAAATGAAAGTCAAACACATTCAAACAAAGCTAATTGAATCAAACGAAAGTCTAATGCATTCTACGAAGCTAAATGAATCAGATGAAAGTCAAACACATTCAAACAAAGCTTTTTGATACAAATGAAAGTTAAATGCACTCTACAAAGCTAATTGAATCAAATAAAAGTCAAATGCATTCTACAAAGCTAAGTGAATCAAATGAAAGTCAAACACATTCAATCAAAGTTTTTGAATCAAGTGAAAGTCAAATTCATTCAACAAAGCTAATTGAATCAAATGAAAGTCAAATGCATTCTACAAAGCGAATTGAATCAAAAGAAAGTTAAACACGATCAAACAAAGCTAACTGAATCAAATGAAAGTAAAACATATTCAAACAAAGCTTTTTGAATCAAATGAAAGTTAAATGCATTCTAAAAAGCTAATTGAATCAAATGAGAGTCAAACACATTCAAAGAAAGCTTTTTGAATCAAATGAAATTCAAATGCTTTTAACGAAGCTAATTGAATCTAATAAAACTCAAATGCATTCTACAAAGGTAATTGAATCAAATGAAAGTGAAACACATTCAATCAAAGCTTTTTGAATCAAATGAAAGTCAAATTCATTACACAAAGCTAATTGAATCAAATGAAAGTCAAATGCATTATTCAAAGCTAATTGAGTCAAAAGAAAATTTAACACGATCAAACAAAGCTAATTGAATCAAATGAAAGTCAAACACATTCAAACAAAGCTTTTAAAATCAAATGAAAGTCAAATGCATTCAAAAAAGCTAATTGAATCAAATGAAAGTCAAATGAAATATACAAAAATTGAATCGAATGAAAGTCAAACACAATCAAACAAAGGTTTTTTAATCATATGAAAGTCAAATGCATTCAACAAAGCTAATTGAATCAAATGAAATTCAAATGCATTCTAAAAGGCTAATTGAATCAAATGAAAGTCAAACACATTCAAACGTAGCTTTTTGAATTAAATGAAAGTCAAATGCATTCAAATAAGCTAATTGAATCAAATGAAAGTCAAACACATTCAAACAAAGCTTTTTCAATCAAATGAAAGCCAAATGCATTCAATAAAGCTAATTGAATCAAATGAAAGTCAAATGCAATCTACAAAAATTGAATTAAATGAAAGTCAAACACATTCAAACAATGCTTTTTGAATCAAATGAAAGTCAAATGCATTCAAAAAAGCTAATTGAATCAAATGAAAGTCAAATGAAATCTACAAAAATTGAATCAAATGAAAGACAAACACATTTAAACAAAGCTAATTGAATCAAACGAAAGTCTAATGCATTCTACGAAGCTAATTGAATCAGATGAAAGTAAAACACATTCAAACAAAGCTTTTTGATACAAATGAAAGTTAAATGCATTCTACAAAGCTAATTGAATCAAATAAAAGTCAAATGCATTCTACAAAGCTAAGTGAATCAAATGAAAGTCAAACACATTCAATCAAAGTTTTTTTAATCAAGTGAAAGTCAAATACATTCAACAAAGCTAATTGAATCAAATGAAAGTCAAATGCATTCTACAAAGAGAATTGAATCAAAAGAAAGATAAACACGATCAAACAAAGCTAATTGAATCAAATGAAAGTCAAACACATTCAAACAAAGCTTTTTTAATCAAATGAAAGTCAAATCATTCAACAAAGCTATTGAATCAAATGAAAGTCAAATGCATTCTACACAGCGAATTGAATCAAAAGAAAGTTAAACACAATCAAACAAAGCTAATTGAATCAAATGAAAGTCAAACATATTCAAACAAAGCTTTTTGAATCAAATGAAAGTCAAATGCATTCAACAAAGCTAATTGAATCAATTGAAATTCAAATGCATTCTAAAAGGCTAATTGAATCAAATGAAAGTCAAACATATTCAAACATAGCTTTTTGAATCAAATGAAAGTCGAATGCTTTCAAATAAGCTAATTAAATCAAATGAAAGTCAAACACATTCTACAAAGCTATTTGAAACAAATGAAAGTCAAACTCATTCAAACATAGCTTTTTGAATCAAATGAAAGTCAAATGCTTTCAACAAAGCTAATTGAATAAAATGAAAGTCAAATGCAATCTACAAGGCTAATTGAATCAAATGAATTCAAACACATTCAACCAATGTTTTTCGAATGATATGAAAGTCAAATACATTCAAAGAAGCTAATTGAATTAAATGAAAGTCAAATGCATTCTACAAAGGTAATTGAATCAAATGAAAGTGAAACACATAGAAACAAAGCTTTTTGAATCAAATGAAAGTCAAAAGCATTCAACAAAGCTAATTGAATCAAATGAAAGTCAAATGCATTCTACAAAGCGAATTGAATCAAAAGAAAGTTAAACACAATCAAACAAAGCTAATTGAATCAAATGAAAGTCAAACATATTCAAACAAAGCTTTTTGAATCAAATGAAAGTCAAATGCATTCAACAAAGCTAATTGAATCAATTGAAATTCAAATGCATTCTAAAAGGCTAATTGAATCAAATGAAAGTCAAACATATTCAAACATAGCTTTTTGAATCAAATGAAAGTCGAATGCTTTCAAATAAGCTAATTAAATCAAATGAAAGTCAAACACATTCTACAAAGCTATTTGAAACAAATGAAAGTCAAACTCATTCAAACATAGCTTTTTGAATCAAATGAAAGTCAAATGCTTTCAACAAAGCTAATTGAATAAAATGAAAGTCAAATGCAATCTACAAGGCTAATTGAATCAAATGAATTCAAACACATTCAACCAATGTTTTTCGAATGATATGAAAGTCAAATACATTCAAAAAAGCTAATTGAATTAAATGAAAGTCAATTGCATTCTACAAAGGTAATTGAATCAAATGAAAGTGAAACACATAGAAACAAAGCTTTTTGAATCAAATGAAAGTCAAAAGCATTCAACAAAGCTAATTGAATCAAATGAAAGTCAAATGCAATCTACAAAAATTGAATTAAATGAAAGTCAAACACATTCAAACAAAGCTAATTGAATCAAATGAAAGTCAAACATATTCAAACAAAGCTTTTTGAATCAAATGAAAGTCAAATGCATTCAACGAAGCTAATTGAATCAAATAAAAGTCAAATGCATTCTACAAAGCTAATTGAATCAAATGAAAGTCAAACACATTCAAAAAAAGCTTTTTAAAACAAATGAAAGTCTAATGCATTCAACAAAGCTAATTGAATCAAATAAAAGTCAAATGCATTCTAAAGCTATTGAATCAAATGAAAGTCAAATCATTCAACAAAGCTATTGAATCAAATGAAAGTCAAATGCATTCTACAAAGCGAATTGAATCAAATGAGAGTCAAACACATTCAAAGAAAGCTTTTTGAATCAAATGAAATTCAAATGCTTTTAACGAAGCTAATTGAATCAAATAAAACTCAAATGCATTCTACAAAGGTAATTGAATCAAATGAAAGTGAAACACATTCAATCAAAGCTTTTTGAATCAAATGAAAGTCAAATTCATTACACAAAGCTAATTGAATCAAATGAAAGTCAAATGCATTATTCAAAGCTAATTGAATCAAAAGAAAATTTAACACGATCAAACAAAGCTAATTGAATCAAATGAAAGTAAAACACATTCAAACAAAGCTTTTAAAATCAAATGAAAGTCAAATGCATTCAAAAAAGCTAATTGAATCAAATGAAAGTCAAATGAAATATACAAAAATGGAATCGAATGAAAGTCAAACACAATCAAACATATCTTTTTTAATCATATGAAAGTCAAATGCATTTAACAAAGCTAATTGAATCAAATGAAATTCAAATGCAATCTACAAGGCTAATTGAATCAAATGAATTCAAACACATTCAACCAAAGTTTTTCGAATGATATGAAAGTCAAATACATTCAACAAAGCTAATGGAATTAAATGAAAGTCAAATGCATTCTACAAAGCTAATTGAATCAAATGAAAGTCAAACACATTCAAACAAAGCTTTTTGAATCAAATGAAAGTTAAATGCATTCTAAAAAGCTAATTGAATCAAATGAGAGTCAAACACATTCAAACAATGCTTTTTGAATCAAATGAAAGTCAAATGCATTCAAAAAAGCTAATTGAATCAAATGAAAGTCAAATGAAATCTACAAAAATTGAATCAAATGAAAGTCAAACACATTCAAACAAAGCTAATTGAATCAAACGAAAGTCTAATGCATTCTACGAAGCTAATTGAATCAGATGAAAGTCAAACACATTCAAACAAAGCTTTTTGATACAAATGAAAGTTAAATGCATTCTACAAAGCTAATTGAATCAAATAAAAGTCAAATGCATTCTACAAAGCTAAGTGAATCAAATGAAAGTCAAACACATTCAATCAATGTTTTTTTAATCAAGTGAAAGTCAAATACATTCAACAAAGCTAATTGAATCAAATGAAAGTCAAATGCATTCTACAAAGAGAATTGAATCAAAAGAAAGATAAACACGATCAAACAAAGCTAATTGAATTAAATGAAAGTCAAACATATTCAAACAAAGCTTTTTGAATCAAATGAAAGTCAAATGCATTCAACGAAGCTAATTGAATCAAATGAATTCAAACACATTCAACCAATGTTTTCCGAATGATATGAAAGTCAAATACATTCAAAAAAGCTAATTGAATTAAATGAAAGTCAAATGCATTCTACAAAGCTAATTGAATTAAATGAAAGTCAAACACATTCAAACAAAGCTTTTTTAATCAAATGAAAGTCAAATGCATTCAACAAAGCTAATTGAATCAAATGAAATTCAAATGCATTCTAAAAGGCTAATTGAAACAAATGAAAGTCAACACATTCAAACATAGCTTTTTGAATCAAATGAAAGTCAAATGCATTCAAATAAGCTAATTGAATCAAATGAAAGTCAAACACATTTTACAAAGCTAATTGAATCAAATGAAAGTCAAAAACAATCAAACATAGCTTTTTGAATCAAATGAAAGTCAAATGCTTTCAACAAAGCTAATTGAATCAAATGAAAGTCAAATGCAATCTACAAGGCTAATTGAATCAAATAAATTCAAACACATTCAACCAAAGTTTTTCGAATTGTTGTATATTTGGAGTAACACTCGAAATACACAAGGGATAAACCAAGGGATAGATAAGGCTAAAGAACCAAAGGCTTCTTAGATAAAGTCACACCACTAAGAAACGTTTTGGATTCCTAAGATCACAAGCCAACTAGTAACCTAAACTAGCTAACTAAGCAAAGGAAACGAAATTCCAAATCCAAGAATTTCAGGTTTTTGTTTCTAATCCAAGAAACGAATGTAAGACAAGTTTTTTTGTTTGAATAATCTCATTTTTCATTCACATTTGCTTGCTATTTATAGTAAACAAGCATCCTTAAGTACAAGCTAACTTAAGTGGCTGTTCAGCTCACTTGTTACACGCCTAAGCTAAAGCTAAGTACAAATCAGCTTTTGTTGTCTAGATACATTAATAAAAGAAGCCTTATTTAACTAGATACATCAAAGAGAAAATGGTGGCTTATAACCTCCAAATTAAGGCTGAAATAAAATCAGAATTAAGAGAGTGTAACTCCCCTTAATTCACGCCCATCCAAGCAGCAAGTTGGAGATGTATTTCCTCCAATTTTCACGCCCAAATTCAAACAGCAAAGAAGTGTAACTCCTCCTTGGTTCAAGCCTTGAAATTAGCTTGAATGTATGTGGACAAGGGTGTACTTGGACGCCCTTTAGTTGCTCCAAAAGCTGACTGAATTAAACAGCCAATTGAAGGCTGAAATTAAGGCTTAAGATGCTCCAATGTTGACTGATATCAACGGCCACTTGAAGGCTGAAGTTAAGGCTTGTAATGGCTTGTAATTCCTCTTTGAAAACTGATTGTAACTCCCAAGTCAAAGCTTTGAAATTCCTTGTAAAAGAATTTCGGATTCCAAGCTTAAATGGCTGCCATATTGATGTATCTTTGTACTTGTACTTTTGTGTGAATGTGACAATAGTTTTCGAACTAAAATCAGATAAAAAGAACTAAGAACAAAATATAACTAATTTGCAAACTTAAAATGACTAAAGTTTACAATTTATTCAAAGCATAAAAAGAACTAAAATAAACTAGTTAATAAGAACAACAAGAAATTCAAGGGGTTGAATATCTTGCTGCCCAAGGATAGAATGCATAGCACCAATACATGATGCTACGTCTTGAACCAAAGAAATGTCCATAACCAAGTTGTTAGGCTTGGCTACAACATTCCCCCCTTCTTGAAAAGAGTTTGCCCTCAAACTCGGCAACTCCTCAAACTCATCATAGTAAGGTGATAAATCAGCCACATTAAAGGTGCTAGAAACACCATAATCTCCGGGCAACTCAACTTTGTAAGCATTATCATTCACTTTTTCAACAATAGCAAATGGACCATCACTACGAGGACTAACCTTGGACCGCCTTTTGGAAGGAAATCTTTCCTTTCGAAGATGAATCCAAACTAAGTCACCGGGCTGAAAACGGACCTCCTTTCTTTTCTTGTCATAGTATGCCTTTGTCTTTGCATTAGCTTGTTCAATTTTGGAACGAACTTGCTCATGCATAGACTTGATTTCTTTTGCGCGCACCTCGGCATCATTGCTGAACTTGTTTGGTGAGGGAATGGGAGTGAGATCAATAGGAGTGCACGGATTGAATCCATACACCACTTCAAAAGGACTCAAACCTGTTGTCTTGCTAGGCACACGATTGTAAGCAAACTCCGCATGAGGAATCATCTCTTCCCATTGCTTGGGACGTTTAGTAGCCAAAGACCGCAGCAAGGATCCCAAAGTTCTATTAGTCACTTCGGTTTGACCATCTGTTTGAGGATGACTTGAAGTGCTAAAGTTCAATTTCGTGCCCATCTTCCTCCATAATGTAAGCCAAAAATGACTTAGAAATTTTGGATCACGATCACTCACCATGGATTTAGGTACACCATGCAAACGAACAATCTCGTTGAAAAACAAGTTAGCAACATGAGTAGCATCATAAGTTGAATGACAAGCAATAAAATGAGCCATTTTAGAAAATCGATCCACAACAACCATTATAGAATCTTTCTTTCGTTGGGTGATAGGAAGTCCCACAACGAAATCAAGACTAATATCCTCCCATGGTGCTTGTGGAATAGGTAAGGGCAAAAGATAGCCTTGTGGTACACTATGACTCTTGGCCTTTTGACATATCACACATCTCTTCACAATGAACTCCACATCACGGACCAACCTAGGCCAATGAAAGTATTCTTGGACAAGAAGAGTAGTTTTCTCTATGCCAAAGTGTCCCGCCATTCCTCCTTCATGAAACTCTTTGATAAGAGATTCTCTTAGGCTTGATCTTGGAATGCACAACCTGTTTCCTTTGAACAAATAGCCATCTAAAATGTAATAATCTTTGTAAGCATGATTAGAACATTTTAAAAATAAATCACCAAAGTCATGATCATTTTTGTAACTTGCTTTCACATCTTCAACGCTAATCACCCTTGCTTTGAAAAAATTCAAGAGTGTGTATCTCCTTGAAAGCGCATCAACTCCTTTGTTCATGGCGCCTCTCCTATGCTTGATCACAAAATGAAAAGCTTGCAAATACTCCACCCATTTGGCATGGCGAGGTTGGAGTTTTTGTTGGCTTTGAAGATATTTGAGGGCTTCATGATCTGAATGAAGGATGAACTCCTTGGAAATGAGGTAATGTCTCCAATGGTCCAAAGCACGAACAAGAGCAAAGAACTCCTTATCATAGGTGCTATACTTCCGTTATGCTTCATTGAGTTTTTCACTAAAGTAGGCAAGAGGACGCCCAACTTGTGACAAGACAGCACCAATACCAACTCCACTAGCATCACATTCAACTTCAAAAACTTCATCAAAGTTAGGCAAAGAAAGAATAGGTGCACTAGTAAGTTGATGTTTTATCTCATCAAAGGCCTTTTGAGCCTTATCATTCCAAACTAACTTCTGATTTTTAGTTAGCTCCGTGATAGGTGCCATGAGGGTACTAAAATTCCGCACAAATCTTCTATAGAAAGAAGCAAGTCCATGAAAGCTTCGAACTTGTTGCATGGTTTGTGGCGTGGGCCACTCACGAATTGCAGCAACTTTCTTTTCATCAACTTCAATGCCTTGTGATGAGACTTTAAAGCCAAGAAAAATAACTTGGGAAGTGAAGAAATGACACTTCTCTAAGTTACCATACAATTTCTCACGTTCAAGGGCTTCAAAAACCTGTTGCAAGTGCATAGAATGCTCTTCTTCCTCCCTACTATACACCAAAATATCATCAAAATAAACTACAACAAATTTACCCATGAAAGGTTGCATAACCTGATTCATAAGGCGCATAAATGTAGATGGTGCATTAGACAAACCAAATGGCATCACAAGCCACTCATAGAGGCCCTCCTTTGTCTTGAAAGCGGTTTTCCATTCATCTCCTTCGAAAATTCGAATTTGATGATAGCCACTTCTCAAATCAATTTTAGAGAACACTTTAGAACCATGCAAATCATCAAGTAAATCATTCAACCTTGGAATAGGAAACCGGTACTTGATAGTGATTTTATTGATTGACCTACTATCAACACACATTCTCCATTCTCCATTCTTCTTAGGCACAATCAAAGTAGGACAAGCACATGGACTAAGAGACTTACGAATAAGACCCTTGGACAGTAATTCTTCCACTTGCCTCCTAATCTCTTCGGTTTCTTTTGGAGTGGTTCTATAGGCTGGTTTGTTTGGGAGCATTGATCCGGGAACAAGATCAATTTTGTGTTGTATGTCACGTTTTAGGGGTAGGCCATGGGGAATGTCTTCGGGGAAAACATGGGAAAAGGTTTTGAGAAGAGGGGTGAGGAGTGGGTGTGGTTCTTTTTGTGTCGGTTGGGAAGGGATATCAAGTTGGCTTAAAATGAATTGTTTGTGAGCTTTATACTCATGCAATTCTGACTTTATGAGAGTGGTAAGGGAAGTGGGGGGTGTGGATATGGGGTGGCCGTTTTTTAGGTTTAGAGGGGTAAGGAGTATTTTCTGTCCATCCTTTTTGAATGCATTTGACTTTCATTTGATTCAAGAAGCATTGTTTGAATGTGTTTGACTTTCATTTAATTCAATTTTTGTAGATTGCATTTGACTTTCATTTGATTAAATTAGCTTTATTGAATGCATTTGACTTTCATTTGATTGAAAAAGCTTTATTTGAATGTGTTTGACTTTCATTTGATTCAATTAGCTTATTTGAATGCATTTGACTTTCATTTGGTTAAAAAAGCTATGTTTGAATGTGTTTGACTTTCATTTGATTCAATTAGCCTTTTAGAATGCATTTGAATTTCATTTGATTCAATTAGCTTTATTGAATGCATTTGACTTTCATTTGATTAAAAAAGCATTGTTTGATTGTGTTTGACTTTCATTTGATTCAATTTTTGTATATTTCATTTGACTTTCATTTGATTCAATTAGCTTTTTTGAATGCATTTGACTTTCATTTGATTTTAAAAGCTTTGTTTGAATGTGTTTGACTTTCATTTGATTCAATTAGCTTTGTTTGATCGTGTTAAATTTTCTTTTGATTCAATTAGCTTTGAATAATGCATTTGACTTTCATTTGATTCAATTAGCTTTGTTGAATGAAAACTTTCATTTGATTCAAAAAGCTTTCTTTGAATGTGTTTGACTCTCATTTGATTCAATTAGCTTTTTAGAATGCATTTAACGTTCATTTGATTCAAAAAGCTTTATTTGAATGTGTTTGACTTTCATTTGATTCAATTAGCTTTGTAGAATGCATTTGACTTTCATTTAATTCAAATAGCTTTGTTGAATGTATTTGAATTTCATATCATTCGTGTTGTAGCCAAGCCTAACAACTTGGTTATGGACATTTCTTTGGTTCAAGACGTAGCATCATGTATTGGTGCTATGCATTCTATCCTTGGGCAGCAAGATATTCAACCCCTTGAATTTCTTGTTGTTCTTATTAACTAGTTTATTTTAGTTCTTTTTATGCTTTGAATAAATTGTAAACTTTAGTCATTTTAAGTTTGCAAATTAGTTATATTTTGTTCTTAGTTCTTTTTATCTGATTTTAGTTCGAAAACTATTGTCACATTCACACAAAAGTACAAGTACAAAGATACATCAATATGGCAGCCATTTAAGCTTGGAATCCGAAATTCTTTTACAAGGAATTTCAAAGCTTTGACTTGGGAGTTACAATCAGTTTTCAAAGAGGAATTACAAGCCATTACAAGCCTTAACTTCAGCCTTCAAGTGGCCGTTGATATCAGTCAACATTGGAGCATCTTAAGCCTTAATTTCAGCCTTCAATTGGCTGTTTAATTCAGTCAGCTTTTGGAGCAACTAAAGGGCGTCCAAGTACACCCTTGTCCACATACATTCAAGCACATATTCCTTCACTAAGGATGGACAGAAAATACTCCTTATCAACACACATATTCCTTCACTAAGGATGGACAGAAAATACTCCTTACCCCTCTAAACCTAAAAAACGGCCACCCCATATCCACACCCCCCACTTCCCTTACCACTCTCATAAAGTCAGAATTGCATGAGTATAAAGCTCACAAACAATTCATTTTAAGCCAACTTGATATCCCTTCCCAACCGACACAAAAAGAACCACACCCACTCCTCACCCCTCTTCTCAAAACCTTTTCCCATGTTTTCCCCGAAGACATTCCCCATGGCCTACCCCTAAAACGTGACATACAACACAAAATTGATCTTGTTCCCGGATCAATGCTCCCAAACAAACCAGCCTATAGAACCACTCCAAAAGAAACCGAAGAGATTAGGAGGCAAGTGGAAGAATTACTGTCCAAGGGTCTTATTCGTAAGTCTCTTAGTCCATGTGCTTGTCCTACTTTGATTGTGCCTAAGAAGAATGGAGAATGGAGAATGTGTGTTGATAGTAGGTCAATCAATAAAATCACTATCAAGTACCGGTTTCCTATTCCAAGGTTGAATGATTTACTTGATGATTTGCATGGTTCTAAAGTGTTCTCTAAAATTGATTTGAGAAGTGGCTATCATCAAATTCGAATTTTCGAAGGAGATGAATGGAAAACCGCTTTCAAGACAAAGGAGGGCCTCTATGAGTGGCTTGTGATGCCATTTGGTTTGTCTAATGCACCATCTACATTTATGCGCCTTATGAATCAGGTTATGCAACCTTTCATGGGTAAATTTGTTGTAGTTTATTTTGATGATATTTTGGTGTATAGTAGGGAGGAAGAAGAGCATTCTATGCACTTGCAACAGGTTTTTGAAGCCCTTGAACGTGAGAAATTGTATGGTAACTTAGAGAAGTGTCATTTCTTCACTTCCCAAGTTATTTTTCTTGGCTTTAAAGTCTCATCACAAGGCATTGAAGTTGATGAAAAGAAAGTTGCTGCAATTCGTGAGTGGCCCACGCCACAAACCATGCAACAAGTTCGAAGCTTTCATGGACTTGCTTCTTTCTATAGAAGATTTGTGCGGAATTTTAGTACCCTCATGGCACCTATCACGGAGCTAACTAAAAATCAGAAGTTAGTTTGGAATGATAAGGCTCAAAAGGCCTTTGATGAGATAAAACATCAACTTACTAGTGCACCTATTCTTTCTTTGCCTAACTTTGATGAAGTTTTTGAAGTTGAATGTGATGCTAGTGGAGTTGGTATTGGTGCTGTCTTGTCACAAGTTGGGCGTCCTCTTGCCTACTTTAGTGAAAAACTCAATGAAGCACAACGGAAGTATAGCACCTATGATAAGGAGTTCTTTGCTCTTGTTCGTGCTTTGGACCATTGGAGACATTACCTCATTTCCAAGGAGTTCATCCTTCATTCAGATCATGAAGCCCTCAAATATCTTCAAAGCCAACAAAAACTCCAACCTCGCCATGCCAAATGGGTGGAGTATTTGCAAGCTTTTCATTTTGTGATCAAGCATAGGAGAGGCGCCATGAACAAAGGAGCTGATGCGCTTTCAAGGAGATACACACTCTTGAATTCTTTCAAAGCAAGGGTGATTAGCGTTGAAGATGTGAAAGCAAGTTACAAAAATGATCATGACTTTGGTGATTTATTTTTAAAATGTTCTAATCATGCTTACAAAGATTATTACATTTTAGATGGCTATTTGTTCAAAGGAAACAGGTTGTGCATTCCAAGATCAAGCCTAAGAGAATCTCTTATCAAAGAGTTTCATGAAGGAGGAATGGCGGGACACTTTGGCATAGAGAAAACTACTCTTCTTGTCCAAGAATACTTTCATTGGCCTAGGTTGGTCCGTGATGTGGAGTTCATTGTGAAGAGATGTGTGATATGTCAAAAGGCCAAGAGTCATAGTGTACCACAAGGCTATCTTTTGCCCTTACCTATTCCACAAGCACCATGGGAGGATATTAGTCTTGATTTCGTTGTGGGACTTCCTATCACCCAACGAAAGAAAGATTCTATAATGGTTGTTGTGGATCGATTTTCTAAAATGGCTCATTTTATTGCTTGTCATTCAACTTATGATGCTACTCATGTTGCTAACTTGTTTTTCAACGAGATTGTTCGTTTGCATGGTGTACCTAAATCCATGGTGAGTGATCGTGATCCAAAATTTCTAAGTCATTTTTGGCTTACATTATGGAGGAAGATGGGCACGAAATTGAACTTTAGCACTTCAAGTCATCCTCAAACAGATGGTCAAACCGAAGTGACTAATAGAACTTTGGGATCCTTGCTGCGGTCTTTGGCTACTAAACGTCCCAAGCAATGGGAAGAGATGATTCCTCATGCGGAGTTTGCTTACAATCGTGTGCCTAGCAAGACAACAGGTTTGAGTCCTTTTGAAGTGGTGTATGGATTCAATCCGTGCACTCCTATTGATCTCACTCCCATTCCCTCACCAAACAAGTTCAGCAATGATGCCGAGGTGCGCGCAAAAGAAATCAAGTCTATGCATGAGCAAGTTCGTTCCAAAATTGAACAAGCTAATGCAAAGACAAAGGCATACTATGACAAGAAAAGAAAGGAGGTCCGTTTTCAGCCCGGTGACTTAGTTTGGATTCATCTTCGAAAGGAAAGATTTCCTTCCAAAAGGCGGTCCAAGGTTAGTCCTCGTAGTGATGGTCCATTTGCTATTGTTGAAAAAGTGAATGATAATGCTTACAAAGTTGAGTTGCCCGGAGATTATGGTGTTTCTAGCACCTTTAATGTGGCTGATTTATCACCTTACTATGATGAGTTTGAGGAGTTGCCGAGTTTGAGGGCAAACTCTTTTCAAGAAGGGGGGAATGTTGTAGCCAAGCCTAACAACTTGGTTATGGACATTTCTTTGGTTCAAGACGTAGCATCATGTATTGGTGCTATGCATTCTATCCTTGGGCAGCAAGATATTCAACCCCTTGAATTTCTTGTTGTTCTTATTAACTAGTTTATTTTAGTTCTTTTTATGCTTTGAATAAATTGTAAACTTTAGTCATTTTAAGTTTGCAAATTAGTTATATTTTGTTCTTAGTTCTTTTTATCTGATTTTAGTTCGAAAACTATTGTCACATTCACACAAAAGTACAAGTACAAAGATACATCAATATGGCAGCCATTTAAGCTTGGTATCCGAAATTCTTTTACAAGGAATTTCAAAGCTTTGACTTGGGAGTTACAATCAGTTTTCAAAGAGGAATTACAAGCCATTACAAGCCTTAACTTCAGCCTTCAAGTGGCCGTTGATATCAGTCAACATTGGAGCATCTTAAGCCTTAATTTCAGCCTTCAATTGGCTGTTTAATTCAGTCAGCTTTTGGAGCAACTAAAGGGCGTCCAAGTACACCCTTGTCCACATACATTCAAGCTAATTTCAAGGCTTGAACCAAGGAGGAGTTACACTTCTTTGCTGTTTGAATTTGGGCGTGAAAATTGGAGGAAATACATCTCCAACTTGCTGCTTGGATGGGCGTGAATTAAGGGGAGTTACACTCTCTTAATTCTGATTTTATTTCAGCCTTAATTTGGAGGTTATAAGCCACCATTTTCTCTTTGATGTATCTAGTTAAATAAGGCTTCTTTTATTAATGTATCTAGACAACAAAAGCTGATTTGTACTTAGCTTTAGCTTAGGCGTGTAACAAGTGAGCTGAACAGCCACTTAAGTTAGCTTGTACTTAAGGATGCTTGTTTACTATAAATAGCAAGCAAATGTGAATGAAAAATCAGATTATTCAAACAAAAAAACTTGTCTTACATTCGTTTCTTGGATTAGAAACAAAAACCTGAAATTCTTGGATTTGGAATTTCGTTTCCTTTGCTTAGTTAGCTAGTTTAGGTTACTAGTTGGCTTGTGATCTTAGGAATCCAAAACGTTTCTTAGTGGTGTGACTTTATCTAAGAAGCCTTTGGTTCTTTAGCCTTATCTATCCCTTGGTTTATCCCTTGTGTATTTCGAGTGTTACTCCAAATATACAACAAATGCAATCTACAAAAATTGAATTAAATGAAAGTCCAACACATTCAAACAATGCTAATTGAATCAAATGAAAGTCTCATGCATTCTACAAAGCTAATTGAATCAAATGAAAGTCAAACACATTCAAACAAAGTTTTTTAAAACAAATAAATGTCAAATGCATGCAACAAAGCTAATTGAATCAAATGAAAGTCAAATGCATTCTACAAAGCTAATTGAATTAAATGAAAGTCAAACACATTCAAACAAAGCTTTTTTAATCAAATGAAAGTCAAATGCATTCAACAAAGCTAAATGAATCAAATGAAATTCAAATGCATTCTAAAAGGCTAATTGAATCAAATGAAAGTCAAACACATTCAAACATAGCTTTTTGAATCGAATGAAAGTCAAATGCATTCAAATAAGCTAATTGAATCAAATGAAAGTCAAACACATTTTACAAAGCTAATTGAATCAAATGAAAGTCAAAAACAATCAAACATAGCTTTTTGAATCAAATGAAAGTCAAATGCTTTCAACAAAGCTAATTGAATCAAATGAAAGTCAAATGCAATCTACAAGGCTAATTGAATCAAATGAATTCAAACACATTCAACCAAAGTTTTTCGAATGATATGAAATTCAAATACATTCAACAAAGCTATTTGAATTAAATGAAAGTCAAATGCATTCTACAAAGCTAATTGAATCAAATGAAAGTCAAACACATTCAAACAAAGCTTTTTGAATCAAATGAAAGTTAAATGCATTCTAAAAAGCTAATTGAATCAAATGAGAGTCAAACACATTCAAAGAAAGCTTTTTGAATCAAATGAATGTCAAATTCATTCAACAAAGCTAATTGAATCAAATGAAAGTCAAATGCATTATTCAAAGCGAATTGAATCAAACGAAAGTGAAACACATTCAATCAAAGCTTTTTGAATCAAATGAAAGTCAAACACATTCAAACAAAGCTTTTAAAATCAAATGAAAGTCAAATGCATTCAAAAAAGCTAATTGAATCAAATGAAAGTCAAATGAAATATACAAAAATTGAATCAAATGAAAGTCAAACACAATCAAACAATGCTTTTTTAATAAAATGAAAGTCAAATGCATTCAACAAAGCTATTTGAATCAAATGAAATTCAAATGCATTCTAAAAGGCTAATTGACTCAAATGAAAGTCAAACACATTCAAACATAGCTTTTTGAATCAAATGAAAGTCAAATGCATTCAAATAAGCTAATTAAATCAAATGAAAGTCAAACACATTCAAACAAAGCTTTTTCAATCAAATGAAAGTCAAATGCATTCAATAAAGCTAATTGAATCAAATGAAAGTCAAATGCAATCTACAAAAATTGAATTAAATGAAAGTCAAACACATTCAAACAATGCTTTTTGAATCAAATGAAAGTCAAATGCATTCAAAAAAGATAATTGAATCAAATGAAAGTCAAATGAAATCTACAAAAATTGAATCAATTGAAAGTCAAACACATTCAAACAAAGCTAATTGAATCAAACGAAAGTGTAATGCATTCTACGAAGCTAATTGAATCAGATGAAAGTCAAACACATTCAAACAAAGCTTTTTGATACAAATGAAAGTTAAATGCATTCTACAAAGCTAATTGAATCAAATAAAAGTCAAATGCATTCTACAAAGCTAAGTGAATCAAATGAAAGTCAAACACATTCAATCAAAGTTTTTTGAATCAAGTGAAAGTCAAATACATTCAACAAAGCTAATTGAATCAAATGAAAGTCAAATGCATTCTACAAAGAGAATTGAATCAAAAGAAAGATAAACACGATCAAACAAAGCTAATTGAATGAAATGAAAGTCAAACACATTCAAACAAAGCTTTTTTAATCAAATGAAAGTCAAATCATTCAACAAAGCTATTGAATCAAATGAAAGTCAAATGCATTCTACAAAGCCAATTGAATCAAAAGAAAGTTAAACACAATCAAACAAAGCTAATTGAATCAAATGAAAGTCAAACATATTCAAACAAAGCTTTTTGAATCAAATGAAAGTCAAATGCATTCAACAAAGCTAATTGAATCAATTGAAATTCAAATGCATTCTAAAAGGCTAATTGAATCAAATGAAAGTCAAACATATTCAAACATAGCTTTTTGAATCAAATGAAAGTCGAATGCTTTCAAATAAGCTAATTAAATCAAATGAAAGTCAAACACATTCTACAAAGCTATTTGAAACAAATGAAAGTCAAACTCATTCAAACATAGCTTTTTGAATCAAATGAAAGTCAAATGCTTTCAACAAAGCTAATTGAATAAAATGAAAGTCAAATGCAATCTACAAGGCTAATTGAATCAAATGAATTCAAACACATTCAACCAATGTTTTTCGAATGATATGAAAGTCAAATACATTCAAAAAAGCTAATTGAATTAAATGAAAGTCAAATGCATTCTACAAAGGTAATTGAATCAAATGAAAGTGAAACACATAGAAACAAAGCTTTTTGAATCAAATGAAAGTCAAAAGCATTCAACAAAGCTAATTGAATCAAATGAAAGTCAAATGCAATCTACAAAAATTGAATTAAATGAAAGTCAAACACATTCAAACAAAGCTAATTGAATCAAATGAAAGTCAAACATATTCAAACAAAGCTTTTTGAATCAAATGAAAGTCAAATGCATTCAACGAAGCTAATTCAATCAAATAAAAGTCAAATGCATTCTACAAAGCTAATTGAATCAAATGAAAGTCAAACACATTCAAAAAAAGCTTTTTAAAACAAATGAAAGTCTAATGCATTCAACAAAGCTAATTGAATCAAATAAAATTCAAATGCATTCTAAAAGGCTAATTGAATCAAATGAAAGTCAAATACATTCAAACAAAGCTAATAGAATCAAATGAAAGTCTAATGCATTCTACAAAGTTAATTCAATCAAACGAAAGTCAAACACATTCAAACAAAGCCTTTTTAATCAAATGAAAGTCAAAAGCATTCAACAAAGCTAATTGAATCAAATGAAAGTCAAATGCAATCTACAAAAATTGAATTAAATGAAAGTCAAACACATTCAAACAAAGCTAATTGAATCAAATGAAAGTCTAATGCATTCAAACAAAGTTTTTTGAAACAAATAAATGTCAAATTCATGCAACAAAGCTAATTGAATCAAATGAAAGTCAAATGCATTCTACAAAGCTAATTGAATTAAATGAAAGTCAAACACATTCAAACAAAGCTTTTTTAATCAAATGAAAGTCAAATGCATTCAACAAAGCTAATTGAATCAAATGAAATTCAAATGCATTCTAAAAGGCTAATTGAATCAAATGAAAGTCAAACACATTCAAACATATCTTTTTGAATCAAATGAAAGTCAAATGCATTCAAATAAGCTAATTGAATCAAGTGAAAGTCAAACACATTTTACAAAGCTAATTGAATCAAATGAAAGTAAAAAACAATCAAACATAGCTTTTTGAATCAAATGAAAGTCAAATACTTTCAAAAAAGCTAATTGAATCAAATGAAAGTCAAATGCAATCTACAAGGCTAATTGAATCAAATGAATTCAAACACATTCAACCAAAGTTTTTCGAATAATATGAAATTCAAATACATTCAACAAAGCTATTTGAATTAAATGAAAGTCAAATGCATTCTACAAAGCTAATTGAATCAAATGAAAGTCAAACACATTCAAAAAAAGCTTTTTGAATCAAATGAAAGTTAAATGCATTCTAAAAAGCTAATTGAATCAAATGAAAGTCAAATGCATTCTACAAAGCGAATTGAATCAAAAGAAAGTTAAACACAATCAAACAAAGCTAATTGAATCAAATGAAAGTCAAACATATTCAAACAAAGCTAATTGAATCAAATGAAAGTCAAATGCATTCAATGAAGCTAATTTAATCAAATAAAAGTCAAATGCATTCTACAAAGCTAATTGAATCAAATGAAAGTCAAACACATTCAAAAAAAGCTTTTTAAAACAAATGAAAGTCTAATGCATTCAACAAAGCTAATTGAATCAAATAAAATTCTAATGCATTCTACAAAACTAATTGAATCAAATGAAAGTCAAACACATTCAAACAAAGCTAATAGAATCAAATGAAAGTCTAATGCATTCTACAAAGCTAATTGAATCAAATGAAAGTCAAACTCTTTCACACAAAGTTTTTTGAAACAAATGAAAGTCAAATGCATGCAACAAAGCTAATTGAATCAAATGAAAGTCAAATGCATTCTACAAAGCTAATTGAATCAAATGAAAGTCAAACACATTCAAACAAAGCTTTTTTAA
This sequence comes from Chenopodium quinoa, assembly GCF_001683475.1. Classification (NCBI taxonomy): domain Eukaryota; kingdom Viridiplantae; phylum Streptophyta; class Magnoliopsida; order Caryophyllales; family Amaranthaceae; genus Chenopodium; species Chenopodium quinoa. Next base: position 31,536 of record NW_018744117.1, on the reverse strand, counting down.
TCAAATGAAAGTCAAATGCATTCAACAAAGCTAATTGAATCAAATGAAATTCAAATGCATTCTAAAAGGCTAATTGAATCAAATGAAAGTCAAACATATTCAAACATAGCTTTTTGAATCAAATGAAAGTCAAATGCATTCAAATAAGCTAATTAAATCAAATGAAAGTCAAACACATTCTACAAAGCTAATTGAAACAAATGAAAGTCAAACTCATTCAAACATAGCTTTTTGAATCAAATGAAAGTCAAATGCTTTCAACAAAGCTAATTGAATCAAATGAAAGTCAAATGCAATCTACAAGGCTAATTGAATCAAATGAATTCAAACACATTCAACCAATGTTTTTCGGATCATATGAAAGTCAAATAGATTCAACAAAGCTAATTGAATTAAATGAAAGTCAAATGCATTCTACAAAGCTAATTGAACCAAATGAAAATGAAACACATAGAAACAAAGCTTTTTGAATCAAATGAAAGTCAAAAGCATTCAACAAAGCTAATTGAATCAAATGAAAGTCAAATGCAATCTACAAAAATTGAATTAAATGAAAGTCCAACACATTCAAACAATGCTAATTGAATCAAATGAAAGTCTCATGCATTCTACAAAGCTAATTGAATCAAATGAAAGTCAAACACATTCAAACAAAGTTTTTTAAAACAAATAAAGTCAAATGCATGCAACAAAGCTAATTGAATCAAATGAAAGTCAAATGCATTCTACAAAGCTAATTGAATTAAATGAAAGTCAAACACATTCAAACAAAGCTTTTTTAATCAAATGAAAGTCAAATGCATTCAACAAAGCTAAATGAATCAAATGAAATTCAAATGCATTCTAAAAGGCTAATTGAATCAAATGAAAGTCAAACACATTCAAACATAGCTTTTTGAATCGAATGAAAGTCAAATGCATTCAAATAAGCTAATTGAATCAAATGAAAGTCAAACACATTTTACAAAGCTAATTGAATCAAATGAAAGTCAAAAACAATCAAACATAGCTTTTTGAATCAAATGAAAGTCAAATGCTTTCAACAAAGCTAATTGAATCAAATGAAAGTCAAATGCAATCTACAAGGCTAATTGAATCAAATGAATTCAAACACATTCAACCAAAGTTTTTCGAATGATATGAAATTCAAATACATTCAACAAAGCTATTTGAATTAAATGAAAGTCAAATGAATTCTACAAAGCTAATTGAATCAAATGAAAGTCAAACACATTCAAACAAAGCTTTTTGAATCAAATGAAAGTTAAATGCATTCTAAAAAGCTAATTGAATCAAATGAGAGTCAAACACATTCAAAGAAAGCTTTTTGAATCAAATGAAAGTCAAATTCATTCAACAAAGCTAATTGAATCAAATGAAAGTCAAATGCATTATTCAAAGCTAATTGAATCAAAAGAAAATTTAACACGATTAAACAAAGCTAATTGAATCAAATGAAAGTCAAACACATTCAAACAAAGCTTTTAAAATCAAATGAAAGTCAAATGCATTCAAAAAAGCTAATTGAATCAAATGAAAGTCAAATGAAATATACAAAAATTGAATCAAATGAAAGTCAAACACAATCAAACAATGCTTTTTTAATCAAATGAAAGTCAAATGCATTCAACAAAGCTAATTGAATCAAATGAAATTCAAATGCATTCTAAAAGGCTAATTGAATCAAATGAAAGTCAAACACATTCAAACATAGCTTTTTGAATCAAATGAAAGTCAAATGCATTCAAATAAGCTAATTGAATCAAATGAAAGTCAAACACATTCAAACAAAGCTTTTTCAATCAAATGAAAGTCAAATGCATTCAATAAAGCTAATTGAATCAAATGAAAGTCAAATGCAATCTACAAAAATTGAATTAAATGAAAGTCAAACACATTCAAACAATGCTTTTTGAATCAAATGAAAGTCAAATGCATTCAAAAAAGCTAATTGAATCAAATGAAAGTCAAATGAAATCTACAAAAATTGAATCAAATGAAAGTCAAACACATTCAAACAAAGCTAATTGAATCAAACGAAAGTCTAATGCATTCTACGAAGCTAATTGAATCAGATGAAAGTCAAACACATTCAAACAAAGCTTTTTGATACAAATGAAAGTTAAATGCATTCTACAAAGCTAATAGAATCAAATAAAAGTCAAATGCATTCTACACAGCTAAGTGAATCAAATGAAAGTCAAACACATTCAATCAAAGTTTTTTGAATCAAGTGAAAGTCAAATACATTCAACAAAGCTAATTGAATCAAATGAAAGTCAAATGCATTCTACAAAGAGAATTGAATCAAAAGAAAGATAAACACGATCAAACAAAGCTAATTGAATCAAATGAAAGTCAAACACATTCAAACAAAGCTTTTTTAATCAAATGAAAGTCAAATCTTTCAACAAATCTATTGAATCAAATGAAAGTAAAATGCATTCTACAAAGCGAATTGAATCAAAAGAAAGTTAAACACAATCAAACAAAGCTAATTGAATCAAATGAAAGTCAAACATATTCAAACAAAGCTTTTTGAATCAAATGAAAGTCAAATGCATTCAACGAAGCTAATTGAATCAAATAAAACTCAAATGCATACAACAAAGCTAATTGAATCAAATGAAAGTCAAATGCATTCTACAAAGCTAATTGAATCAAATGAAAGTCAAACACATTCAAACAAAGCTTTTTTAATCAAATGAAAGTCAAATGCATTCTACAAAGCTAATTGAATCAAATGAAATTCAAATGCATTCTAAAAGGCTAATTGAATCAAATGAAAGTCAAACATATTCAAACATAGCTTTTTGAATCAAATGAAAGTCGAATGCATTCAAATAAGCTAATTAAATCAAATGAAAGTCAAACACATTCTACAAAGCTCATTGAAACAAATGAAAGTCAAACTCATTCAAACATAGCTTTTTGAATCAAATGAAAGTCAAATGCTTTCAACAAAGCTAATTGAATAAAATGAAAGTCAAATGCAATCTACAAGGCTAATTGAATCAAATGAATTCAAACACATTCAACCAATGTTTTTCGAATGATATGAAAGTCAAATACATTCAAAAAAACTAATTGAATTAAATGAAAGTCAAATGCATTCTACAAAGGTAATTGAATCAAATGAAAGTGAAACACATAGAAACAAAGCTTTTTTGAATCAAATGAAAGTCAAAAGCATTCAACAAAGCTAATTGAATCAAATGAAAGTCAAATGCAATCTACAAAAATTGAATTAAATGAAAGTCAAACACATTCAAACAAAGCTAATTGAATCAAATGAAAGTCTAATGCATTCTACAAAGCTAATTGAATCAAATGAAAGTCAAACACATTCAAACAAAGTTTTTTGAAACAAATAAATGTCAAATGCATGCAACAAAGCTAATTGAATCAAATGAAAGTCAAATGCATTCTACAAAGCTCATTGAATTAAATGAAAGTCAAACACATTCAAACAAAGCTTTTTTAATCAAATGAAAGTCAAATGCATTCAACAAAGCTAATTGAATCAAATGAAATTCAAATGCATTCTAAAAGGCTAATTGAATCAAATGAAAGTCAAACACATTCAAACATAGCTTTTTGAATCAAATGAAAGTCAAATGCATTCAAATAAGCTAATTGAATCAAATGAAAGTCAAATGAAATATAAAAAAATTGAATCAAATGAAAGTAAAAAACAATCAAACATAGCTTTTTGAATCAAATGAAAGTCAAATGCTTTCAACAAAGCTAATTGAATCAAATGATTGTCAAAAGCAATCTACAAGGCTAATTGAATCAAATGAATTCAAACACATTCAACCAAAGTTTTTCGAATGATATGAAATTCAAATACATTCAACAAAGCTATTTGAATTAAATGAAAGTCAAATGCATTCTACAAAGCTAATTGAATCAAATGAAAGTCAAACACATTCAAACAAAGCTTTTTGAATCAAATGAAAGTTAAATGCATTCTAAAAAGCTAATTGAATAAAATGAGAGTCAAACACATTCAAAGAAAGCTTTTTGAATCAAATGAAAGTCAAATTAATTCAACAAAGCTAATTGAATCAAATGAAAGTCAAATGCATTATTCAAAGCTAATTGAATCAAAAGAAAATTTAACACGATCAAACAAAGCTAATTGAATCAAATGAAAGTCAAACACATTCAAACAAAGCTTTTAAAATCAAATGAAAGTCAAATGCATTCAAAAAAGCTAATTGAATCAAATGAAAGTCAAATGAAATATAAAAAAATTGAATCAAATGAAAGTCAAACACAATCAAACAATGCTTTTTTAATCAAATGAAAGTCAAATGCATTCAACAAAGCTAATTGAATCAAATGAAATTCAAATGCATTCTAAAAGGCTAATTGAATCAAATGAAAGTCAAACACATTCAAACATAGCTTTTTGAATCAAATGAAAGTCAAATGCATTCAAATAAGCTAATTGAATCAAATGAAAGTCAAACACATTCAAACAAAGCTTTTTCAATCAAATGAAAGTCAAATGCATTCAATAAAGCTAATTGAATCAAATGAAAGTCAAATGAAATATAAAAAAATTGAATTAAATGAAAGTCAAACACAATCAAACAATGCTTTTTTAATCAAATGAAAGTCAAATGCATTCAACAAAGCTAATTGAATCAAATGAAATTCAAATGCATTCTAAAAGGCTAATTGAATCAAATGAAAGTCAAACACATTCAAACATAGCTTTTTGAATCAAATGAAAGTCAAATGCATTCAAATAAGCTAATTGAATCAAATGAAAGTCAAACACATTCAAACAAAGCTTTTTCAATCAAATGAAAGTCAAATGCATTCAATAAAGCTAATTGAATCAAATGAAAGTCAAATGCAATCTACAAAAATTGAATTAAATGAAAGTCAAACACATTCAAACAATGCTTTTTGAATCAAATGAAAGTCAAATGCATTCAAAAAAGCTAATTGAATCAAATGAAAGTCAAATGAAATCTACAAAAATTGAATCAAATGAAAGTCAAACATATTCAAACAAAGCTTTTTGATACAAATGAAAGTTAAATGCATTCTACAAAGCTAATTGAATCAAATAAAAGTCAAATGCATTCTACAAAGCTAAGTGAATCAAATGAAAGTCAAACACATTCAATCAAAGTTTTTTGAATCAAGTGAAAGTCAAATACATTCAACAAAGCTAATTGAATCAAATGAAAGTCAAATGCATTCTACAAAGAGAATTGAATCAAAAGAAAGATAAACACGATCAAACAAAGCTAATTGAATCAAATGAAAGTCAAACACATTCAAACAAAGCTTTTTTAATCAAATGAAAGTCAAATCATTCAACAAAGCTATTGAATCAAATGAAAGTCAAATGCATTCTACAAAGCGAATTGAATCAAAAGAAAGTTAAACACAATCAAACAAAGCTAATTGAATCAAATGAAAGTCAAACATATTCAAACAAAGCTTTTTGAATCAAATGAAAGTCAAATGCATTCAACAAAGCTAATTGAATCAAATGAAAGTCAAATGCAATCTACAAAAATTGAATTAAATGAAAGTCAAACACATTCAAACAAAGCTAATTGAATCAAATGAAAGTCTAATGCATTCTACAAAGCTAATTGAATCAAATGAAAGTCAAACACATTCAAACAAAGTTTTTTGAAACAAATAAATGTCAAATGCATGCAACAAAGATAATTGAATCAAATGAAAGTCAAATGCATTCTACAAAGCTCATTGAATTAAATAAAAGTCAAACACATTCAAACAAAGCTTTTTTAATCAAATGAAAGTCAAATGCATTCAACAAAGCTAATTGAATCAAATGAAATTCAAATGCATTCTAAAAGGCTAATTGAATCAAATGAAAGTCAAACACATTCAAACATAGCTTTTTGAATCAAATGAAAGTCAAATGCATTCAAATAAGCTAATTGAATCAAATGAAAGTTAAATGAAATGTAAAAAAATTGAATCAAATGAAAGTCAAAAACAATCAAACATAGCTTTTTGAATCAAATGAAAGTCAAATGCTTTCAACAAAGCTAATTGAATCAAATGATTGTCAAAAGCAATCTACAAGGCTAATTGAATCAAATGAATTCAAACACATTCAACCAAAGTTTTTCGAATGATATGAAATTCAAATACATTCAACAAAGCTATTTGAATTAAATGAAAGTCAAATGCATTCTACAAAGCTAATTGAATCAAATGAAAGTCAAACACATTCAAACAAAGCTTTTTGAATCAAATGAAAGTTAAATGCATTCTAAAAAGCTAATTGAATCAAATGAGAGTCAAACACATTCAAAGAAAGCTTTTTGAATCAATGAAAGTCAAATTCATTCAACAAAGCTAATTGAATCAAATGAAAGTCAAATGCATTATTCAAAGCTAATTGAATCAAACGAAAGTGAAACACATTCAATCAAAGCTTTTTGAATCAAATGAAAGTCAAACACATTCAAACAAAGCTTTTAAAATCAAATGAAAGTCAAATGCATTCAAAAAAGCTAATTGAATTAAATGAAAGTCAAATGAAATATACAAAAATTGAATCAAATGAAAGTCAAACACAATCAAACAATGCTTTTTTAATCAAATGAAAATCAAACGCATTCAACAAAGCTAATTGAATCAAATGAAATTCAAATGCATTCTAAAAGGCTAATTGAATCAAATGAAAGTCAAACACATTCAAACATAGCTTTTTGAATCAAATGAAAGTCAAATGCATTCAAATAAGCTAATTGAATCAAATGAAAGTCAAACACATTCAAACAAAGTTTTTTCAATCAAATGAAAGTCAAATGCATTCAATAAAGCTAATTGAATCAAATGAAAGTCAAATGCAATCTACAAAAATTGAATTAAATGAAAGTCAAACACATTCAAACAATGCTTTTTGACTCAAATGAAAGTCAAATGCATTCAAAAAAGCTAATTGAATCAAATGAAAGTCAAATGAAATCTACAAAAATTGAATCAAATGAAAGTCAAACACATTCAAACAAAGCTAATTGAATCAAACGAAAGTGTAATGCATTCTACGAAGCTAATTGAATCAGATGAAAGTCAAACACATTCAAACAAAGCTTTTTGATACAAATGAAAGTTAAATGCATTCTACAAAGCTAATTGAGTCAAATAAAAGTCAAATGCATTCTACAAAGCTAAGTGAATCAAATGAAAGTCAAACACATTCAATCAAAGTTTTTTGAATCAAGTGAAAGTCAAATACATTCAACAAAGCTAATTGAATCAAATGAAAGTCAAATGCATTCTACAAAGAGAATTGAATCAAAAGAAAGATAAACACGATCAAACAAAGCTAATTGAATGAAATGAAAGTCAAACACATTCAAACAAAGCTTTTTTAATCAAATGAAAGTCAAATCATTCAACAAAGCTATTGAATCAAATGAAAGTCAAATGCATTCTACAAAGCGAATTGAATCAAAAGAAAGTTAAACACAATCAAACAAAGCTAATTGAATCAAATGAAAGTCAAACATATTCAAACAAAGCTTTTTGAATCAAATGAAAGTCAAATGCATTCAACGAAGCTAATTGAATCAAATAAAAGTCAAATGCATTCTGCAAAGCTAATTGAATCAAATGAAAGTCAAACACATTCAAAAAAAGCTTTTTAAAACAAATGAAAGTCTAATGCATTCAACAAAGCTAATTGAATCAAATAAAAGTCTAATGCATTCTACAAAACTAATTGAATCAAATGAAAGTCAAACACATTCAAACAAAGCTAATAGAATCAAATGAAAGTCTAATGCATTCTACAAAGCTAATTGAATCAAATGAAAGTCAAACACATTCACACAAAGTTTTTTGAAACAAATGAAAGTCAAATGCATGCAACAAAGCTAATTGAATCAAATGAAAGTCAAATGCATTCTACAAAGCTAATTGAATCAAATGAAAGTCAAACACATTCAAACAAAGCTTTTTTAAACAAATGAAAGTCAAATGCATTCAACAAAGCTAATTGAATCAAATGAAATTCAAATGCATTCTAAAAGGCTAATTGAATCAAATGAAAGTCAAACATATTCAAACATAGCTTTTTGAATCAAATGAAAGTCGAATGCTTTCAAATAAGCTAATTAAATCAAATGAAAGTCAAACACATTCTACAAAGCTATTTGAAACAAATGAAAGTCAAACTCATTCAAACATAGCTTTTTGAATCAAATGAAAGTCAAATGCTTTCAACAAAGCTAATTGAATAAAATGAAAGTCAAATGCAATCTACAAGGCTAATTGAATCAAATGAATTCAAACACATTCAACCAATGTTTTTCGAATGATATGAAAGTCAAATACATTCAAAAAAGCTAATTGAATTAAATGAAAGTCAAATGCATTCTACAAAGGTAATTGAATCAAATGAAAGTGAAACACATAGAAACAAAGCTTTTTGAATCAAATGAAAGTCAAAAGCATTCAACAAAGCTAATTGAATCAAATGAAAGTCAAATGCAATCTACAAAAATTGAATTAAATGAAAGTCAAACACATTCAAACAAAGCTAATTGAATCAAATGAAAGTCTAATGCATTCTACAAAGCTAATTAAATCAAATGAAAGTCAAACACATTCAAACAAAGTTTTTTGAAACAAATAAATGTCAAATGCATGCAACAAAGCTAATTGAATCAAATGAAAGTCAAATGCATTCTACAAAGCTCATTGAATTAAATGAAAGTCAAACACATTCAAACAAAGCTTTTTTAATCAAATGAAAGTCAAATGCATTCAACAAAGCTAATTGAATCAAATTAAATTCAAACGCATTCTAAAAGGCTAATTGAATCAAATGAAAGTCAAACACATTCAAACATAGCTTTTTGAATCAAATGAAAGTCAAATGCATTCAAATAAGCTAATTGAATCAAATGAAAGTCAAACACATTTTACAAAGCTAATTGAATCAAATGAAAGTCAAAAACAATCAAACATAGCTTTTTGAATCAAATGAAAGTCAAATGCTTTCAACAAAGCTAATTGAATCAAATGAAAGTCAAATGCAATCTACAAGGCTAATTGAATCAAATGAATTCAAACACATTCAACCAAAGTTTTTCGAATGATATGAAATTCAAATACATTCAACAAAGCTATTTGAATTAAATGAAATTCAAATGCATTCTACAAAGCTAATAGAATCAAATCAAAGTCAAACACATTCAAACAAAGCTTTTTGAATCAAATGAAAGTTAAATGCATTCAACAAAGCTAATTGAATCAAATGAAAGTCAAATGCATTATTCAAAGCTAATTGAATCGAAAGAAAATTTAACACGATCAAACAAAGCTAATTGAATCAAATGAAAGTCAAACACATTAAAACAAAGCTTTTAAAATCAAATGAAAGTCAAATGCATTCAAAAAAGCTAATTGAATCAAATGAAAGTCAAATGAAATATACAAAATTTGAATCAAATGAAAGTCAAACACAATCAAACAATGCTTTTTTAATCAAATGAAAGTCAAATGCATTCAACAAAGCTAATTGAATCAATTGAAATTCAAATGCATTCTAAAAGGCTAATTGAATCAAATGAAAGTCAAACACATTCAAACATAGCTTTTTGAATCAAATGAAAGTCAAATGCATTCAAATAAGCTAATTGAATCAAATGAAAGTCAAACACATTCAAACAAAGCTTTTTCAATCAAATGAAAGTCAAATGCATTCAATAAAGCTAATTGAATCAAATGAAAGTCAAATGCAATCTACAAAAATTGAATTAAATAAAAGTCAAACACATTCAAACAATGCTTTTTGAATCAAATGAAAGTCAAATGCATTCAAAAAAGCTAATTGAATCAAATGAAAGTCAAATGCATTATTCAAAGCTAATTGAATCAAAAGAAAATTTAACACGATCAAACAAAGCTAATTGAATCAAATGAAAGTCAAACACATTCAAACAAAGCTTTTAAAATCAAATGAAAGTCAAATGCATTCAAAAAAGCTAATTGAATCAAATGAAAGTCAAATGAAATATAAAAAAATTGAATCAAATGAAAGTCAAACACAATCAAACAATGCTTTTTTAATCAAATGAAAGTCAAATGCATTCAACAAAGCTAATTGAATCAAATGAAATTCAAATGCATTCTAAAAGGCTAATTGAATCAAATGAAAGTCAAACACATTCAAACATAGCTTTTTGAATCAAATGAAAGTCAAATGCATTCAAATAAGCTAATTGAATCAAATGAAAGTCAAACACATTCAAACAAAGCTTTTTCAATCAAATGAAAGTCAAATGCATTCAATAAAGCTAATTGAATCAAATGAAAGTCAAATGCAATCTACAAAAATTGAATTAAATGAAAGTCAAACACATTCAAACAATGCTTTTTGAATCAAATGAAAGTCAAATGCATTCAAAAAAGCTAATTGAATCAAATGAAAGTCAAATGAAATCTACAAAAATTGAATCAAATGAAAGTCAAACACATTCAAACAAAGCTAATTGAATCAAACGAAAGTCTAATGCATTCTACGAAGCTAATTGAATCAGATGAAAGTCAAACACATTCAAACAAAGCTTTTTGATACAAATGAAAGTTAAATGCATTCTACAAAGCTAATTGAATCAAATAAAAGTCAAATGCATTCTACAAAGCTAAGTGAATCAAATGAAAGTCAAACACATTCAATCAAAGTTTTTTGAATCAAGTGAAAGTCAAATACATTCAACAAAGCTAATTGAATCAAATGAAAGTCAAATGCATTCTACAAAGAGAATTGAATCAAAAGAAAGATAAACACGATCAAACATAGCTAATTAAATCAAATGAAAGTCAAACACATTCAAACAAAGCTTTTTTAATCAAATGAAAGTCAAATCGTTCAACAAAGCTATTGAATCACATGAAAGTCAAATGCATTCTACAAAGCGAATTGAATCAAAAGAAAGTTAAACACAATCAAACAAAGCTAATTGAATCAAATGAAAGTCAAACATATTCAAACAAAGCTTTTTGAATCAAATGAAAGTCAAATGCATTCAACGAAGCTAATTTAATCAAATAAAAGTCAAATGCATTCTACAAAGCTAATTGAATCAAATGAAAGTCAAACACATTCAAAAAAAGCTTTTTAAAACAAATGAAAGTCTAATGCATACAACAAAGCTAATTGAATCAAATAAAAGTCTAATGCATTCTACAAAACTAATTGAATCAAATGAAAGTCAAACACATTCAAACAAAGCTAATAGAATCAAATGAAAGTCTAATGCATTCTACAAAGCTAATTGAATTAAATGAAAGTCAAACACATTCACACAAAGTTTTTTGAAACAAATGAAAGTCAAATGCATGCAACAAAGCTAATTGAATCAAATGAAAGTCAAATGCATTCTACAAAGCTAATTGAATCAAATGAAAGTCAAACACATTCAAACAAAGCTTTTAAAATCAAATGAAAGTCAAATGCATTCAAAAAAGCTAATTGAATCAAATGAAAGTCAAATGAAATATACAAAAATTGAATCAAATGAAAGTCAAACACAATCAAACAATGCTTTTTTAATCAAATGAAAATCAAATGCATTCAACAAAGCTAATTGAATCAAATGAAATTCAAATGCATTCTAAAAGGCTAATTGAATCAAATGAAAGTCAAACACATTCAAACATAGCTTTTTGAATCAAATGAAAGTCAAATGCATTCAAATAAGCTAATTGAATCAAATGAAAGTCAAACACATTCAAACAAAGCTTTTTCAATCAAATGAAAGTCAAATGCATTCAATAAAGCTAATTGAATCAAATGAAAGTCAAATGCAATCTACAAAAATTGAATTAAATGAAAGTCAAACACATTCAAACAATGCTTTTTGAATCAAATGAAAGTCAAATGCATTCAAAAAAGCTAATTGAATCAAATGAAAGTCAAATGAAATCTATAAAAATTGAATCAAATGAAAGTCAAACACATTCAAACAAAGCTAATTGAATCAAACAAAGTCTAATGCATTCTACGAAGCTAATTGAATCAGATGAAAGTCAAACACATTCAAACAAAGCTTTTTGATACAAATGAAAGTTAAATGCATTCTACAAAGCTAATTGAATCAAATAAAAGTCAAATGCATTCTACAAAGCTAAGTGAATCAAATGAAAGTCAAACACATTCAATCAAAGTTTTTTAAATCAAGTGAAAGTCAAATACATTCAACAAAGCTAATTGAATCAAATGAAAGTCAAATGCATTCTACAAAGAGAATTGAATCAAAAGAAAGATAAACACGATCAAACAAAGCTAATTGAATCAAATGAAAGTCAAACACATTCAAACAAAGCTTTTTTAATCAAATGAAAGTCAAATCATTCAACAAAGCTATTGAATCAAATGAAAGTCAAATGCATTCTACAAAGCGAATTGAATCAAAAGAAAGGTAAACACAATCAAACAAAGCTAATTGAATCAAATGAAAGTCAACCATATTCAAACAAAGCTTTTTGAATCAAATGAAAGTCAAATGCATTCAACGAAGCTAATTTAATCAAATAAAAGTCAAATGCATTCTACAAAGCTAATTGAATCAAATGAAAGTCAAACACATTCAAAAAAAGCTTTTTAAAACAAATGAAAGTCTAATGCATTCAACAAAGCTAATTGAATCAAATAAAAGTCTAATGCATTCTACAAAACTAATTGAATCAAATGAAAGTCAAACACATTCAAACAAAGCTAATAGAATCAAATGAAAGTCTAATGCATTCTACAAAGCTAATTGAATCAAATGAAAGTCAAACACATTCACACAAAGTTTTTTGAAACAAATGAAAGTCAAATGCATGCAACAAAGCTAATTGAATCAAATGAAAGTCAAATGCATTCTACAAAGCTAATTGAATCAAATGAAAGTCAAACACATTCAAACAAAGCTTTTAAAATCAAATGAAAGTCAAATGCATTCAAAAAAGCTAATTGAATCAAATGAAAGTCAAATGAAATATACAAAAATTGAATCAAATGAAAGTCAAACACAATCAAACAATGCTTTTTTAATCAAATGAAAATCAAATGCATTCAACAAAGCTAATTGAATCAAATGAAATTCAAATGCATTCAACAAAGCTAATTGAATCAAATGAAATTCAAATGCATTCTAAAAGGCTAATTGAATCAAATGAAAGTCAAACACATTCAAACTTAGCTTTTTGAATCAAATGAAAGTCAAATGCATTCAAATAAGCTAATTGAATCAAATGAAAGTCAAACACATTCAAACAAAGTTTTTTCAATCAAATGAAAGTCAAATGCATTCAATAAAGCTAATTGAATCAAATGAAAGTCAAATGCAATCTACAAAAATTGAATTAAATGAAAGTCAAACACATTCAAACAATGCTTTTTGACTCAAATGAAAGTCAAATGCATTCAAAAAAGCTAATTGAATCAAATGAAAGTCAAATAAAATCTACAAAAATTGAATCAAATGAAAGTCAAACACATTCAAACAAAGCTAATTGAATCAAACGAAAGTGTAATGCATTCTACGAAGCTAATTGAATCAGATGAAAGTCAAACACATTCAAACAAAGCTTTTTGATACAAATGAAAGTTAAATGCATTCTACAAAGCTAATTGAATCAAATAAAAGTCAAATGCATTCAACAAAGCTAAGTGAATCAAATGAAAGTCAAACACATTCAATCAAAGTTTTTTGAATCAAGTGAAAGTCAAATACATTCAACAAAGCTAATTGAATAAAATGAAAGTCAAATGCATTCTACAAAGAGAATTGAATCAAAAGAAAGATATACACGATCAAACAAAGCTAATTGAATGAAATGAAAGTCAAACACATTCAAACAAAGCTTTTTTAATCAAATGAAAGTCAAATCATTCAACAAAGCTATTGAATCAAATGAAAGTCAAATGCATTCTACAAAGCGAATTGAATCAAAAGAAAGTTAAACACAATCAAACAAAGCTAATTGAATCAAATGAAAGTCAAACATATTCAAACAAAGCTTTTTGAATCAAATGAAAGTCAAATGCATTCAACGAAGCTAATTGAATCAAATAAAAGTCAAATGCATTCTACAAAGCTAATTGAATCAAATGAAAGTCAAACACATTCAAAAAAGGCTTTTTAAAACAAATGAAAGTCTTATGCATTCAACAAAGCTAATTGAATCAAATAAAAGTCTAATGCATTCTACAAAACTTATTGAATCAAATGAAAGTCAAACACATTCAAACAAAGCTAATAAAATCAAATGAAAGTCTAATGCATTCTACAAAGCTAATTGAATCAAATGAAAGTCAAACACATTCAAACAAAGTTTTTTGAAACAAATGAAAGTCAAATGCATGCAACAAAGCTAACTGAATCAAATGAAAGTCAAATGCATTCTACAAAGCTAATTGAATCAAGTGAAAGTCAAACACATTCAAACAAAGCTTTTTTAATCAAATGAAAGTCAAATGCATTCAACAAAGCTAATTGAATCAAATGAAATTCAAATGCATTCTAAAAGGCTAATTGAATCAAATGAAAGTCAAACATATTCAAACATAGCTTTTTGAATCAAATGAAAGTCGAATGCTTTCAAATAAGCTAATTAAATCAAATGAAAGTCAAACACATTCTACAAAGCTATTTGAAACAAATGAAAGTCAAACTCATTCAAACATAGCTTTTTGAATCAAATGAAAGTCAAATGCTTTCAACAAAGCTAATTGAATAAAATGAAAGTCAAATGCAATCTACAAGGCTAATTGAATCAAATGAATTCAAACACATTCAACCAATGTTTTTCGAATGATATGAAAGTCAAATACATTCAAAAAAGCTAATTGAATTAAATGAAAGTCAAATGCATTCTACAAAGGTAATTGAATCAAATGAAAGTGAAACACATAGAAACAAAGCTTTTTGAATCAAATGAAAGTCAAAAGCATTCAACAAAGCTAATTGAATCAAATGAAAGTCAAATGCAATCTACAAAAATTGAATTAAATGAAAGTCAAACACATTCAAACAAAGCTAATTGAATCAAATGAAAGTCTAATGCATTCTACAAAGCTAATTGAATCAAATGAAAGTCAAACACATTCAAACAAAGTTTTTTGAAACAAATAAATGTCAAATGCATGCAACAAAGCTAATTGAATAAAATGAAAGTCAAATGCATTCTACAAAGCTCATTGAATTAAATGAAAGTCAAACACATTCAAACAAAGCTTTTTTAATCAAATGAAAGTCAAATGCATTCAACAAAGCTAATTGAATCAAATAAAATTCAAATGCATTCTAAAAGGCTAATTGAATCAAATGAAAGTCAAACACATTCAAACATAGCTTTTTGAATCAAATGAAAGTCAAATGCATTCAAATAAGCTAATTGAATCAAATGAAAGTCAAACACATTTTACAAAGCTAATTGAATCAAATGAAAGTCAAAAACAATCAAACATAGCTTTTTGAATCAAATGAAAGTCAAATGCTTTCAACAAAGCTAATTGAATCAAATGAAAGTCAAATGCAATCTACAAGGCTAATTGAATCAAATGAATTCAAACACATTCAACCAAAGTTTTTCGAATGATATGAAATTCAAATACATTCAAAAAAGCTAATTGAATTAAATGAAAGTCAAATGCATTCTACAAAGCTAATTGAATCAAATGAAAGTCAAACACATTCAAACAAAGCTTTTTGAATCAAATGAAAGTTAAATGCATTCTAAAAAGCTAATTGAATCAAATGAGAGTCAAACACATTCAAAGAAAGCTTTTTGAATCAAATGAAAGTCAAATTCATTCAACAAAGCTAATTGAATCAAATGAAAGTCAAATGCATTATTCAAAGCTAATTGAATCAAAAGAAAATTTAACACGATCAAACAAAGCTAATTGAATCAAATGTAAGTCAAACACATTCAAACAAAGCTTTTAAAATCAAATGAAAGTCAAATGCATTCAAAAAAGCTAATTGAATCAAATGAAAGTCAAATGAAATATACAAAAATTGAATCAAATGAAAGTCAAACACAATCAAACAATGCTTTTTTAATCAAATGAAAGTCAAATGCATTCAACAAAGCTAATTGAATCAATTGAAATTCAAATGCATTCTAAAAGGCTAATTGAATCAAATGAAAGTCAAACACATTCAAACATAGCTTTTTAAATCAAAAGAAAGTTAAACACGATCAAACAAAGCTAACTGAATCAAATGAAAGTCAAACATATTCAAACAAAACTTTTTGAATCAAATGAAAGTCAAAAGCATTCAACGAAGCTAATTGAATCAAATAAAAGTCAAATGCATTCTACAAAGCTAATTGAATCAAATGAAAGTCAAACACATTTTAAAAAAGCTTTTTGAAACAAATGAAAGTCAAATGCATTCACCAAAGCGAATTGAATCAAATAAAAGTCAAACACATTCAAACAATGCTTTTTGAATCAAATGAAAGTCAAATGCATTCAAAAAAAGCTAATTGAATCAAATGAAAGTCAAATGAAATCTACAAAAATTGAATCAAATGAAAGTCAAACACATTCAAACAAAGCTAATTGAATCAAACGAAAGTCTAATGCATTCTACGAAGCTAATTGAATCAGATGAAAGTCAAACACATTCAAACAAAGCTTTTTGATACAAATGAAAGTTAAATGCATTCTACAAAGCTAATTGAATCAAATAAAAGTCAAATGCATTCTACAAAGCTAAGTGAATCAAATGAAAGTCAAACACATTCAATCAAAGTTTTTTGAATCAAGTGAAAGTCAAATACATTCAACAAAGCTAATTGAATCAAATGAAAGTCAAATGCATTCTACAAAGAGAATTGAATCAAAAGAAAGATAAACACGATCAAACAAAGCTAATTGAATCAAATGAAAGTCAAACACATTCAAACAAAGCTTTTTTAATCAAATGAAAGTCAAATCATTCAACAAAGCTATTGAATCAAATGAAAGTCAAATGCATTCTACAAAGCGAATTGAATCAAAAGAAAGTTAAACACAATCAAACAAAGCTAATTGAATCAAATGAAAGTCAAACATATTCAAACAAAGCTTTTTGAATCAAATGAAAGTCAAATGCATTCAACGATGCTAATTTAATCAAATAAAAGTCAAATGCATTCTACAAAGCTAATTGAATCAAATGAAAGTCAAACACATTCAAAAAAAGCTTTTTAAAACAAATGAAAGTCTAATGCATTCAACAAAGCTAATTGAATCAAATAAAAGTCTAATGCATTCTACAAAACTAATTGAATCAAATGAAAGTCAAACACATTCAAACAAAGCTAATAGAATCAAATGAAAGTCTAATGCATTCTACAAAGCTAATTGAATCAAATGAAAGTCAAACACATTCACACAAAGTTTTTTGAAACAAATGAAAGTCAAATGCATGCAACAAAGCTAATTGAATCAAATGAAAGTCAAATGCATTCTACAAAGCTAATTGAATCAAATGAAAGTCAAACACATTCAAACAAAGCTTTTAAAATCAAATGAAAGTCAAATGCATTCAAAAAAGCTAATTGAATCAAATGAAAGTCAAATGAAATATACAAAAATTGAATCAAATGAAAGTCAAACACAATCAAACAATGCTTTTTTAATCAAATGAAAGTCAAATGCATTCAACAAAGCTAATTGAATCAAATGAAATTCAAATGCATTCTAAAAGGCTAATTGAATCAAATGAAAGTCAAACACATTCAAACATAGCTTTTTGAATCAAATGAAAGTCAAATGCATTCAAATAAGCTAATTGAATCAAATGAAAGTCAAACACATTCTAACAAAGTTTTTTCAATCAAATGAAAGTCAAATGCATTCAATAAAGCTAATTGAATCAAATGAAAGTCAAATGCAATCTACAAAAATTGAATTAAATGAAAGTCAAACACATTCAAACAATGCTTTTTGACTCAAATGAAAGTCAAATGCATTCAAAAAAGCTAATTGAATCAAATGAAAGTCAAATGAAATCTACAAAAATTGAATCAAATGAAAGTCAAACACATTCAAATAAAGCTAATTGAATCAAACGAAAGTCTAATGCATTCTACGAAGCTAATTGAATCAGATGAAAGTCAAACACATTCAAACAAAGCTTTTTGATACAAATGAAAGTTAAATGCATTCTACAAAGCTAATTGAATCAAATAAAAGTCAAATGCATTCTACAAAGCTAAGTGAATCAAATGAAAGTCAAACACATTCAATCAAAGTTTTTTGAATCAAGTGAAAGTCAAATACATTCAACAAAGCTAATTGAATCAAATGAAAGTCAAATGCATTCTACAAAGAGAATTGAATCAAAAGAAAGATAAACACGATCAAACAAAGCTAATTGAATGAAATGAAAGTCAAACACAATCAAACAAAGCTTTTTTAATCAAATGAAAGTCAAATCATTCAACAAAGCTATTGAATCAAATGAAAGTCAAATGCATTCTACAAAGCGAATTGAATCAAAAGAAAGTTAAACACAACCAAACAAAGCTAATTGAATCAAATGAAAGTCAAACATATTCAAACAAAGCTTTTTGAATCAAATGAAAGTCAAATGCATTCAACGAAGCTAATTGAATCAAATAAAAGTCAAATGCATTTTACAAAGCTAATTGAATCAAATGAAAGTAAAACACTTTCAAAAAAAGCTTTTTAAAACAAATGAAAGTCTAATGCATTCAACAAAGCTAATTGAATCAAATAAAAGTCTAATGCATTCTACAAAACTAATTGAATCAAATGAAAGTCAAACACATTCAAACAAAGCTAATAGAATCAAATGAAAGTCTAATGCATTCTACAAAGCTAATTGAATCAAATGAAAGTCAAACACATTCACACAAAGTTTTTTGAAACAAATGAAAGTCAAATGCATGCAACAAAGCTAATTGAATCAAATGAAAGTCAAATGCATTCTACAAAGCTAATTGAATCAAATGAAAGTCAAACACATTCAAACAAAGCTTTTTTAATCAAATGAAAGTCAAATGCATTCAACAAAGCTAATTGAATCAAATGAAATTCAAATGCATTCTAAAAGGCTAATTGAATCAAATGAAAGTCAAACATATTCAAACATAGCTTTTTGAATCAAATGAAAGTCGAATGCATTCAAATAAGCTAATTAAATCAAATGAAAGTGAAACACATTCTACAAAGCTAATTGAAACAAATGAAAGTCAAACTCATTCAAACATAGCTTTTTGAATCAAATGAAAGTCAAATGCTTTCAACAAAGCTAATTGAATAAAATGAAAGTCAAATGCATTCTACAAAGCTCATTGAATTAAATGAAAGTCAAACACATTCAAACAAAGCTTTTTTAATCAAATGAAAGTCAAATGCATTCAACAAAGCTAATTGAATCAAATTAAATTCAAATGCATTCTAAAAGGCTAATTGAATCAAATGAAAGTCAAACACATTCAAACATAGCTTTTTGAATCAAATGAAAGTCAAATGCATTCAAATAAGCTAATTGAATCAAATGAAAGTCAAACACATTTTACAAAGCTAATTGAATCAAATGAAAGTCAAAAACAATCAAACATAGCTTTTTGAATCAAATGAAAGTCAAATGCTTTCAACAAAGCTAATTGAATCAAATGAAAGTCAAATGCAATCTACAAGGCTAATTGAATCAAATGAATTCAAACACATTCAACCAAAGTTTTTCGAATGATATGAAATTCAAATACATTCAAAAAAGCTAATTGAATTAAATGAAAGTCAAATGCATTCTACAAAGCTAATTGAATCAAATGAAAGTCAAACACATTCAAACAAAGCTTTTGAATCAAATGAAAGTTAAATGCATTCTAAAAAGCTAATTGAATCAAATGAAGTCAAACACATTCAAAGAAAGCTTTTTGAATCAAATGAAAGTCAAATTCATTCAACAAAGCTAATTGAATCAAATGAAAGTCAAATGCATTATCTACAAAGCTAATTGAATCAAAAGAAAATAAACATCAAACAAAGCTAATTGAATCAAATGTAAGTCAAACACATTCAAACAAAGCTTTTAAAATCAAATGAAAGTCAAATGCATTCAAAAAAGCTAATTGAATCAAATGAAAGTCAAATGAAATATACAAAAATTGAATCAAATGAAAGTCAAACACAATCAAACAATGCTTTTTTAATCAAATGAAAGTCAAATGCATTCAACAAAGCTAATTGAATCAAATTGAAATTCAAATGCATTCTAAAAGGCTAATTGAATCAAATGAAAGTCAAACACATTCAAACATAGCTTTTTAAATCAAATGAAAGTCAAATGCAATTCAAATAAGCTAATTTGAATCAAATGAAAGTCAAAAGCATTCAACGAAGCTAATTGAATCAAATAAAAGTCAAATGCATTCTACAAAGCTAATTGAATCAAATGAAAGTCAAACACATTTAAAAAAGCTTTTTGAATCAAATGAAAGTCAAATGCATTCAACAAAGCAATTGAATCAAATGAAAGTCAAAGCAATTACAAAAATTGAAAAATAAAGTCAAACACATTCAAACAATGCTTTTTGAATCAAATGAAAGTCAAATGCATTCAAAAAAGCTAATTGAATCAAATGAAAGTCAAATGAAATCTACAAAAATTGAATCAAATGAAAGTCAAACACATTCAAACAAAGCTAATTGAATCAAACGAAAGTCTAATGCATTCTACGAAGCTAATTGAATCAGATGAAAGTCAAACACATTCAAACAAAGCTTTTTGATACAAATGAAAGTTAAATGCATTCTACAAAGCTAATTGAATCAAATAAAAGTCAAATGCATTCTACAAAGCTAAGTGAATCAAATGAAAGTCAAACACATTCAATCAAAGTTTTTTGAATCAAGTGAAAGTCAAATACATTCAACAAAGCTAATTGAATCAAATGAAAGTCAAATGCATTCTACAAAGAGAATTGAATCAAAAGAAAGATAAACACGATCAAACAAAGCTAATTGAATCAAATGAAAGTCAAACACATTCAAACAAAGCTTTTTTAATCAAATGAAAGTCAAATCATTCAACAAAGCTATTGAATCAAATGAAAGTCAAATGCATTCTACAAAGCGAATTGAATCAAAAGAAAGTTAAACACAATCAAACAAAGCTAATTGAATCAAATGAAAGTCAAACATATTCAAACAAAGCTTTTTGAATCAAATGAAAGTCAAATGCATTCAACGAAGCTAATTGAATCAAATAAAAGTCAAATGCATTCTACAAAGCTAATTGAATCAAATGAAAGTCAAACACATTCAAAAAAAGCTTTTTAAAACAAATGAAAGTCTAATGCATTCAACAAAGCTAATTGAATCAAATAAAAGTCTAATGCATTCTACAAAACTAATTGAATCAAATGAAAGTCAAACACATTCAAACAAAGCTAATAGAATCAAATGAAAGTCTAATGCATTCTACAAAGCTAATTGAATCAAATGAAAGTCAAACACATTCACACAAAGTTTTTTGAAACAAATGAAAGTCAAATGCATGCAACAAAGCTAATTGAATCAAATGAAAGTCAAATGCATTCTACAAAGCTAATTGAATCAAATGAAAGTCAAACACATTCAAACAAAGCTTTTTTTAATCAAATGAAAGTCAAATGCATTCAACAAAGCTAATTGAATCAAATGAAATTCAAATGCATTCTAAAAGGCTAATTGAATCAAATGAAAGTCAAACATATTCAAACATAGCTTTTTGAATCAAATGAAAGTCGAATGCATTCAAATAAGCTAATTAAATCAAATGAAAGTGAAACACATTCTACAAAGCTAATTGAAACAAATGAAAGTCAAACTCATTCAAACATAGCTTTTTGAATCAAATGAAAGTCAAATGCTTTCAACAAAGCTAATTGAATAAAATGAAAGTCAAATGCAATCTACAAGGCTAATTGAATCAAATGAATTCAAACACATTCAACCAATGTTTTTCGAATGATATGAAAGTCAAATACATTCAAAAAAGCTAATTGAATTAAATGAAAGTCAAATGCATTCTACAAAGGTAATTGAATCAAATGAAAGTGAAACACATAGAAACAAAGCTTTTTGAATCAAATGAAAGTCAAAAGCATTCAACAAAGCTAATTGAATCAAATGAAAGTCAAATGCAATCTACAAAAATTGAATTAAATGAAAGTCAAACACATTCAAACAAAGCTAATTGAATCAAATGAAAGTCTAATGCATTCTACAAAGCTAATTGAATCAAATGAAAGTCAAACACATTCAAACACAAGCTTTTTGAATCAAATGAAAGTCAAATGCATTCAAATAAGCTAATTGAATCAAATGAAAGTCAAACACATTCAAACAAAGCTTTTTCAATCAAATGAAAGTCAAATGCATTCAATAAAGCTAATTGAATCAAATGAAAGTCAAATGCAATCTACAAAAATTGAATTAAATGAAAGTCAAACACATTCAAACAATGCTTTTTGAATCAAATGAAAGTCAAATGCATTCAAAAAAGCTAATTGAATCAAATGAAAGTCAAATGAAATCTACAAAAATTGAATCAAATGAAAGACAAACACATTTAAACAAAGCTAATTGAATCAAACGAAAGTCTAATGCATTCTACGAAGCTAATTGAATCAGATGAAAGTCAAACACATTCAAACAAAGCTTTTTGATACAAATGAAAGTTAAATGCATTCTACAAAGCTAATTGAATCAAATAAAAGTCAAATGCATTCTACAAAGCTAAGTGAATCAAATGAAAGTCAAACACATTCAATCAAAGTTTTTTGAATCAAGTGAAAGTCAAATACATTCAACAAAGCTAATTGAATCAAATGAAAGTCAAATGCATTCTACAAAGAGAATTGAATCAAAAGAAAGATAAACACGATCAAACAAAGCTAATTGAATCAAATGAAAGTCAAACACATTCAAACAAAGCTTTTTTAATCAAATGAAAGTCAAATCATTCAACAAAGCTATTGAATCAAATGAAAGTCAAATGCATTCTACAAAGCGAATTGAATCAAAAGAAAGTTAAACACAATCAAACAAAGCTAATTGAATCAAATGAAAGTCAAACCATATTCAAACAAAGCTTTTTGAATCAAATGAAAGTAAAATGCATTCAACGAAGCTAATTTAATCAAATAAAAGTCAAATGCATTCTACAAAGCTAATTGAATCAAATGAAAGTCAAACACATTCAAAAAAAGCTTTTTAAAACAAATGAAAGTCTAATGCATTCAACAAAGCTAATTGAATCAAATAAAAGTCTAATGCATTCTACAAAACTAATTGAATCAAATGAAAGTCAAACACATTCAAACAAAGCTAATAGAATCAAATGAAAGTCTAATGCATTCTACAAAGCTAATTGAATCAAATGAAAGTCAAACACATTCACACAAAGTTTTTTGAAACAAATGAAAGTCAAATGCATGCAACAAAGCTAATTGAATCAAATGAAAGTCAAATGCATTCTACAAAGCTAATTGAATCAAATGAAAGTCAAACACATTCAAACAAAGCTTTTAAAATCAAATGAAAGTCAAATGCATTCAAAAAAGCTAATTGAATCAAATGAAAGTCAAATGAAATATACAAAAATTGAATCAAATGAAAGTCAAACACAATCAAACAATGCTTTTTTAATCAAATGAAAGTCAAATGCATTCAACAAAGCTAATTGAATCAAATGAAATTCAAATGCATTCTAAAAGGCTAATTGAATCAAATGAAAGTCAAACACATTCAAACATAGCTTTTTGAATCAAATGAAAGTCAAATGCATTCAAATAAGCTAATTGAATCAAATGAAAGTCAAACACATTCAAACAAAGTTTTTTCAATCAAATGAAAGTCAAATGCATTCAATAAAGCTAATTGAATCAAATGAAAGTCAAATGCAATCTACAAAAATTGAATTAAATGAAAGTCAAACACATTCAAACAATGCTTTTTGACTCAAATGAAAGTCAAATGCATTCAAAAAAGCTAATTGAATCAAATGAAAGTCAAATGAAATCTACAAAAATTGAATCAAATGAAAGTCAAACACATTCAAACAAAGCTAATTGAATCAAACGAAAGTGTAATGCATTCTACGAAGCTAATTGAATCAGATGAAAGTCAAACACATTCAAACAAAGCTTTTTGATACAAATGAAAGTTAAATGCATTCTACAAAGCTAATTGAATCAAATAAAAGTCAAATGCATTCTACAAAGCTAAGTGAATCAAATGAAAGTCAAACACATTCAATCAAAGTTTTTTGAATCAAGTGAAAGTCAAATACATTCAACAAAGCTAATTGAATCAAATGAAAGTCAAATGCATTCTACAAAGAGAATTGAATCAAAAGAAAGATAAACACGATCAAACAAAGCTAATTGAATGAAATGAAAGTCAAACACATTCAAACAAAGCTTTTTTAATCAAATGAAAGTCAAATCATTCAACAAAGCTATTGAATCAAATGAAAGTCAAATGCATTCTACAAAGCGAATTGAATCAAAAGAAAGTTAAACACAATCAAACAAAGCTAATTGAATCAAATGAAAGTCAAACATATTCAAACAAAGCTTTTTGAATCAAATGAAAGTCAAATGCATTCAACGAAGCTAATTGAATCAAATAAAAGTCAAATGCATTCTACAAAGCTAATTGAATCAAATGAAAGTCAAACACATTCAAAAAAGGCTTTTTAAAACAAATGAAAGTCTTATGCATTCAACAAAGCTAATTGAATCAAATAAAAGTCTAATGCATTCTACAAAACTTATTGAATCAAATGAAAGTCAAACACATTCAAACAAAGCTAATAAAATCAAATGAAAGTCTAATGCATTCTACAAAGCTAATTGAATCAAATGAAAGTCAAACACATTCACACAAAGTTTTTTGAAACAAATGAAAGTCAAATGCATGCAACAAAGCTAATTGAATCAAATGAAAGTCAAATGCATTCTACAAAGCTAATTGAATCAAGTGAAAGTCAAACACATTCAAACAAAGCTTTTTTAATCAAATGAAAGTCAAATGCATTCAACAAAGCTAATTGAATCAAATGAAATTCAAATGCATTCTAAAAGGCTAATTGAATCAAATGAAAGTCAAACATATTCAAACATAGCTTTTTGAATCAAATGAAAGTCGAATGCTTTCAAATAAGCTAATTAAATCAAATGAAAGTCAAACACATTCTACAAAGCTATTTGAAACAAATGAAAGTCAAACTCATTCAAACATAGCTTTTTGAATCAAATGAAAGTCAAATGCTTTCAACAAAGCTAATTGAATAAAATGAAAGTCAAATGCAATCTACAAGGCTAATTGAATCAAATGAATTCAAACACATTCAACCAATGTTTTTCGAATGATATGAAAGTCAAATACATTCAAAAAAGCTAATTGAATTAAATGAAAGTCAAATGCATTCTACAAAGGTAATTGAATCAAATGAAAGTGAAACACATAGAAACAAAGCTTTTTGAATCAAATGAAAGTCAAAAGCATTCAACAAAGCTAATTGAATCAAATGAAAGTCAAATGCAATCTACAAAAATTGAATTAAATGAAAGTCAAACACATTCAAACAAAGCTAATTGAATCAAATGAAAGTCTAATGCATTCTACAAAGCTAATTGAATCAAATGAAAGTCAAACACATTCAAACAAAGTTTTTTGAAACAAATAAATGTCAAATGCATGCAACAAAGCTAATTGAATCAAATGAAAGTCAAATGCATTCTACAAAGCTCATTGAATTAAATGAAAGTCAAACACATTCAAACAAAGCTTTTTTAATCAAATGAAAGTCAAATGCATTCAACAAAGCTAATTGAATCAAATTAAATTCAAATGCATTCTAAAAGGCTAATTGAATCAAATGAAAGTCAAACACATTCAAACATAGCTTTTTGAATCAAATGAAAGTCAAATGCATTCAAATAAGCTAATTGAATCAAATGAAAGTCAAACACATTTTACAAAGCTAATTGAATCAAATGAAAGTCAAAAAACAATCAAACATAGCTTTTTGAATCAAATGAAAGTTAAATGCTTTCAACAAAGCTAATTGAATCAAATGAAAGTCAAATGCAATCTACAAGGCTAATTGAATCAAATGAATTCAAACACATTCAACCAAAGTTTTTCGAATGATATGAAATTCAAATACATTCAACAAAGCTATTTGAATTAAATGAAAGTCAAATGCATTCTACAAAGCTAATTGAATCAAATGAAAGTCAAACACATTCAAACAAAGCTTTTTGAATCAAATGAAAGTTAAATGCATTCTAAAAAGCTAATTGAATCAAATGAGAGTCAAACACATTCAAAGAAAGCTTTTTGAATCAAATGAAAGTCAAATTCATTCAACAAAGCTAATTGAATCAAATGAAAGTCAAATGCATTATTCAAAGCTAATTGAATCAAAAGAAAATTTAACACGATCAAACAAAGCTAATTGAATCAAATGAAAGTCAAACACATTCAAACAAAGCTTTTAAAATCAAATGAAAGTCAAATGCATTCAAAAAAGCTAATTGAATCAAATGAAAGTCAAATGAAATATACAAAAATTGAATCAAATGAAAGTCAAACACAATCAAACAATGCTTTTTTAATCAAATGAAAGTCAAATGCATTCAACAAAGCTAATTGAATCAATTGAAATTCAAATGCATTCTAAAAGGCTAATTGAATCAAATGAAAGTCAAACACATTCAAACATAGCTTTTTGAATCAAAGAAAGTAAAAGATCAAAAGCTAAAAAAAAAAAAAAAAAAAAAAGAATAAATAAAGTCAAATGCATTCAAATAAGCTAATTGAATCAAATGAAAGTCAAACACATTCAAACAAAGCTTTTTCAATCAAATGAAAGTCAAATGCATTCAATAAAGCTAATTGAATCAAATGAAAGTCAAATGCAATCTACAAAAATTGAATTAAATGAAAAGTCAAACACATTCAAACAATGCTTTTTGAATCAAATGAAAGTCAAATGCATTCAAAAAAGCTAATTGAATCAAATGAAAGTCAAATGAAATCTACAAAAATTGAATCAAATGAAAGTCAAACACATTCAAACAAAGCTAATTGAATCAAACGAAAGTCTAATGCATTCTACGAAGCTAATTGAATCAGATGAAAGTCAAACACATTCAAACAAAGCTTTTTGATACAAATGAAAGTTAAATGCATTCTACAAAGCTAATTGAATCAAATAAAAGTCAAATGCATTCTACAAAGCTAAGTGAATCAAATGAAAGTCAAACACATTCAATCAAAGTTTTTTGAATCAAGTGAAAGTCAAATACATTCAACAAAGCTAATTGAATCAAATGAAAGTCAAATGCATTCTACAAAGAGAATTGAATCAAAAGAAAGATAAACACGATCAAACAAAGCTAATTGAATCAAATGAAAGTCAAACACATTCAAACAAAGCTTTTTTAATCAAATGAAAGTCAAATCATTCAACAAAGCTATTGAATCAAATGAAAGTCAAATGCATTTTACAAAGCGAATTGAATCAAAAGAAAGTTAAACACAATCAAACAAAGCTAATTGAATCAAATGAAAGTCAAACATATTCAAACAAAGCTTTTTGAATCAAATGAAAGTCAAATGCATTCAACGATGCTAATTTAATCAAATAAAAGTCAAATGCATTCTACAAAGCTAATTGAATCAAATGAAAGTCAAACACATTCAAAAAAAGCTTTTTAAAACAAATGAAAGTCTAATGCATTCAACAAAGCTAATTGAATCAAATAAAAGTCTAATGCATTCTACAAAACTAATTGAATCAAATGAAAGTCAAACACATTCAAACAAAGCTAATAGAATCAAATGAAAGTCTAATGCATTCTACAAAGCTAATTGAATCAAATGAAAGTCAAACACATTCACACAAAGTTTTTTGAAACAAATGAAAGTCAAATGCATGCAACAAAGCTAATTGAATCAAATGAAAGTCAAATGCATTCTACAAAGCTAATTGAATCAAATGAAAGTCAAACACATTCAAACAAAGCTTTTAAAATCAAATGAAAGTCAAATGCATTCAAAAAAGCTAATTGAATCAAATGAAAGTCAAATGAAATATACAAAAATTGAATCAAATGAAAGTCAAACACAATCAAACAATGCTTTTTTAATCAAATGAAAGTCAAATGCATTCAACAAAGCTAATTGAATCAAATGAAATTCAAATGCATTCTAAAAGGCTAATTGAATCAAATGAAAGTCAAACACATTCAAACATAGCTTTTTGAATCAAATGAAAGTCAAATGCATTCAAATAAGCTAATTGAATCAAATGAAAGTCAAACACATTCAAACAAAGTTTTTTCAATCAAATGAAAGTCAAATGCATTCAATAAAGCTAATTGAATCAAATGAAAGTCAAATGCAATCTACAAAAATTGAATTAAATGAAAGTCAAACACATTCAAACAATGCTTTTTGACTCAAATGAAAGTCAAATGCATTCAAAAAAGCTAATTGAATCAAATGAAAGTCAAATGAAATCTACAGAAATTGAATCAAATGAAAGTCAAACACATTCAAATAAAGCTAATTGAATCAAACGAAAGTCTAATGCATTCTACGAAGCTAATTGAATCAGATGAAAGTCAAACACATTCAAACAAAGCTTTTTGATACAAATGAAAGTTAAATGCATTCTACAAAGCTAATTGAATCAAATAAAAGTCAAATGCATTCTACAAAGCTAAGTGAATCAAATGAAAGTCAAACACATTCAATCAAAGTTTTTTGAATCAAGTGAAAGTCAAATACATTCAACAAAGCTAATTGAATCAAATGAAAGTCAAATGCATTCTACAAAGAGAATTGAATCAAAAGAAAGATAAACACGATCAAACAAAGCTAATTGAATGAAATGAAAGTCAAACACATTCAAACAAAGCTTTTTTAATCAAATGAAAGTCAAATCATTCAACAAAGCTATTGAATCAAATGAAAGTCAAATGCATTCTACAAAGCGAATTGAATCAAAAGAAAGTTAAACACAATCAAACAAAGCTAATTGAATCAAATAAAAGTCAAACATATTCAAACAAAGCTTTTTGAATCAAATGAAAGTCAAATGCATTCAACGAAGCTAATTGAATCAAATAAAAGTCAAATGCATTTTACAAAGCTAATTGAATCAAATGAAAGTAAAACACTTTCAAAAAAAGCTTTTTAAAACAAATGAAAGTCTAATGCATTCAACAAAGCTAATTGAATCAAATAAAAGTCTAATGCATTCTACAAAACTAATTGAATCAAATGAAAGTCAAACACATTCAAACAAAGCTAATAGAATCAAATGAAAGTCTAATGCATTCTACAAACCTAATTGAATCAAATGAAAGTCAAACACATTCACACTAAGTTTTTTGAAACAAATGAAAGTCAAATGCATGCAACAAAGCTAATTGAATCAAATGAAAGTCAAATGCATTCTACAAAGCTAATTGAATCAAATGAAAGTCAAACACATTCAAACAAAGCTTTTTTAATCAAATGAAAGTCAAATGCATTCAACAAAGCTAATTGAATCAAATGAAATTCAAATGCATTCTAAAAGGCTAATTGAATCAAATGAAAGTCAAACGTATTCAAACATATCTTTTTGAATCAAATGAAAGTCGAATGCATTCAAATAAGCTAATTAAATCAAATGAAAGTCAAACACATTCTACAAAGCTAATTGAAACAAATGAAAGTCAAACTCATTCAAACATAGCTTTTTGAATCAAATGAAAGTCAAATGCTTTCAACAAAGCTAATTGAATAAAATGAAAGTCAAATGCAATCTACAAGGCTAATTGAATCAAATGAATTCAAACACATTCAACCAATGTTTTTCGAATGATATGAAAGTCAAATACATTCAAAAAAGCTAATTGAATTAAATGAAAGTCAAATGCATTCTACAAAGGTAATTGAATCAAATGAAAGTGAAACACATAGAAACAAAGCTTTTTGAATCAAATGAAAGTCAAAAGCATTCAACAAAGCTAATTGAATCAAATGAAAGTCAAATGCAATCTACAAAAATTGAATTAAATGAAAGTCAAAACACATTCAAACAAAGCTAATTGAATCAAATGAAAGTCTAATGCATTCTACAAAGCTAATTGAATCAAATGAAAGTCAAACACATTCAAACACAGCTTTTTGAATCAAATGAAAGTCAAATGCATTCAAATAAGCTAATTGAATCAAATGAAAGTCAAACACATTCAAACAAAGCTTTTTCAATCAAATGAAAGTCAAATGCATTCAATAAAGCTAATTGAATCAAATGAAAGTCAAATGCAATCTACAAAAATTGAATTAAATGAAAGTCAAACACATTCAAACAATGCTTTTTTGAATCAAATGAAAGTCAAATGCATTCAAAAAAGCTAATTGAATCAAATGAAAGTCAAATGAAATCTACAAAAATTGAATCAAATGAAAGACAAACACATTTAAACAAAGCTAATTG
The DNA here is from genome assembly GCF_001683475.1 of Chenopodium quinoa. NCBI lineage: Eukaryota > Viridiplantae > Streptophyta > Magnoliopsida > Caryophyllales > Amaranthaceae > Chenopodium > Chenopodium quinoa. The sequence goes on along the minus strand of NW_018744117.1, from coordinate 1,006 downwards.
AATCAAACGAAAGTCTAATGCATTCTACGAAGCTAATTGAATCAGAATGAAAGTCAAAACACATTCAAACAAAGCTTTTTTGATACAAATGAATTAAATGCATTCTACAAAGCTAATTGAATCAGATGAAAGTCAAACACATCAAAAAAGTTTTTATACAAATGAAAGTTAAATGCATTCACAAAGCTAATTGAATCAAATAAAAGTCAAATGCATTCTACAAAGCTAAGTGAATCAAATGAAAGTCAAAACACATTCAATCAAAGTTTTTTGAATCAAGTGAAAGTCAAATACATTCAACAAAGCTAATGAATCAAATGAAAGTCAAATGCATTCTACAAAGAGAATTGAATCAACAGAAAGATAAACACGATCAAACAAAGCTAATTGAATCAAATGAAAGTCAAAAACATTCAAACAAAGCTTTTTTAATCAAATGAAAGTCAAATCATTCAACAAAGCTATTGAATCAAATGAAAGTCAAATGCATTCTACAAAGCGAATTGAATCAAAAGAAAGTTAAACACAATCAAACAAAGCTAATTGAATCAAATGAAAGTCAACATATTCAAACAAAGCTTTTTGAATCAAATGAAAGTCAAATGCATTCAACGAAGCTAATTTAATCAAATAAAAGTCAAATGCATTCTACAAAGCTAATTGAATCAAATGAAAGTCAAACACATTCAAAAAAAGCTTTTTAAAACAAATGAAAGTCTAATGCATTCAACAAAGCTAATTGAATCAAATAAAAGTCTAATGCATTCTACAAAACTAATTGAATGAAAGTCAAACACATTCAAACAAAGCTAATAGAATCAAATGAAAGTCTAATGCATTCTACAAAGCTAATTGAATCAAATGAAAGTCAAAACATTCACAAAGTTTTGAAACAAATGAAAGTCAAATGCATGCAACAAAGCTAATTGAATCAAATGAAAGTCAAATGCATTCTACAAAGCTAATTGAATCAAATGAAAGTCAAACACATTCAAACAAAGCTTTT